>NC_049988.1:21639905-21664766 GCF_000003815.2 Branchiostoma floridae
ACTTCATAAAGTGATAATGCGTAATTTCACTGTTTTCACAATAAACAGATTTCCCTTTGTTGTTGTCAACGAACGAAAAACACCATGCCAGAACTGCTGGTACTTATAGAGGGGATTTCCTTTGTAACAAGCCTGAAACAAGTTATAGAGATTTTTGCTGTTCTCCAAAGTTTGTAGACTGTGCTCACGTGAGCCTGGACCACTTAAGAAGCCACATTGGCGAAACCGGTCTGTGTGACAGACTGAATAAAAGTTGTAAACGGGAACTCTGCGGCTCCGGCTGTCTAACTGAGGGGTGACTGTGGTGAGAAATATGTCGGTTAGCGTGAGGAACAGTCCGCTCCATACATAAGTGTTATCTAACTTTTGGAAACTGTCCATTAAAACCACATGAGGCATGAAGGTACTGTGCTTATGATGTGTTTGCAATTGAGCAGAATTTGAGTTGTGCTAGTAGATTCGCATTGCTATATTACAGTACAGGGAGTGATGTACCCAACACTGCATTCCACTCATGGCCACCTTGTCTTACCCAACGTGCCCGGGCACAGCTAAAGCTAACGTCAAATTGCCACAAAGGGGCCCAGCCGAGCAGCTTTGGGGAACGAAAAGTCCGGTATAAAAGGCAAAACAGAAATCAGACCAATAATAATTCAACAGCATGCCTTGTGTATATTTATTGGCATAAACTTCATTTTTCGTTTCCGCAAACAACCCGTCTGGGATCCGGGTAGGAAATGTGACGTAGGCATAAGTACGTAACTGCTTTACAAGAACACATCCTTCATTCTTGTTCTTCTATCAGGAGGTTAGTTGTTTTGCTTCAAACGATGTTGTGACAAAACTCTAGCCCGGCAATCGGCTTCCCCTGTCACCCAATTGTCAGATATAATCACTATCCACACTGAGCTGAAGTTACTCACTGGTGACTAAACTAAAGTAAGTGGAAACATAGACAGCATGGATAGAAACATCAAAAACAATACCTCCATTTTTCACGGAGGTAAATGGACCTTGGAGGCCGAATCTCCTGACAAACACAACTTTAGGAACTGTTGAAAACAGAATTCAATTTCTCATTTCTTAACTATCATACAGTCTGTTCGTCAGTCTGAGCGATGGGATCTGCGGTGAGAAGAGGAAGGGTTTGCAATGTCTGAATAAAAACATGGAGATTCAATAACTACATTATGAGTTCTCACGTACCAACCTTTTCATGTTTCTACCTCCCAGCCCAGATTAACTTCTTTTCCCAGAAAATTAGTCTGCCACTTGCAGAAAAACAAAATGCCATTCTTACCACGTAATGCCACGTCATCCCTACAGGTGAATGTAAATATGGCTCGTTGTTGTTTGTGTTTATTGGGTATGTTGTGTATCATCATTGTGGAACTCAGGCATCTTTGGGCCTCATTAATTCAATTTCGTGGTTCTTGGACAAAAAAAAGATATTCTGGTTATGCTAAACTGAAGGAACAACATTTCAATGACTACATTAAAAGTCTGACGTACAAAGTTTTTGATGTTTCTATCTCCCAGCACAGATCAATTCCTTTTCACAGAAAATTAATCTGCCACTTGCAGAAAAACAAAATGCCATTCATACCACCTAATGCCACGTCATCCGTTTAGATAAGACAAAAGTGTCCTTTTGTTGATGTGTTGTGTTTACCGGGTATATTGTGAATTATCAGTGTGGGGAGCACTGTTAACTTTAGGCCTCATCAATTCAACTGCAGACTAGAGTAAAACACATGCTATATTGTACTACACTATTTGTCTGTTCATGTTACCTCGGACAAGAATTTACAAGAAAGTATTAATGCTTTTTTTCTTGGATAAAAGATATATACTGGTTATGCTTAACTGAAAAAAAAACAACGAAGCGTACATGTATGCGTTTGTGGTGTGTGTATGTGTGTGTGTGTGTGTGTGTGTGTGTGTGTGTGTGTCTGTGTGTGTGTGTTTGTGTGTGCAGCACTGTGTGTTTGTATGCCTGTGTGTATGTGTGTGTGTGTTTGTGTGTGTGTGTGTGTGAGTGTGTTTGTGTGAGTGTGTGTGTGTGTGTGTGTGTGTGTGTGTGTGTGTGTGTGTGTGTGTGTGGTGTGTGTGTGCAGGTATAGAAATCCTAAATACAGTATACGACTATTGCTGCGCTGCTCCGTGACGTTCATGACACCTGTCAATCACTGTTATAAAAAAGTATATGATCCTATGACTGAAATTAAACGTTATGAAAACAAAGACTTAAGTTCCCTGTTTCTACTCTTGTTACAGTTGAAATGAATGTAAGTTATTACAGCACACAGTGCCATTTTATAGTACTCTTTACGTGTTTTACCCAAAATTTCAGGAAAGGTTTGCAATGTCTCCAGAAAAACACGGAGATTTAATGACTACAATAACACTTAAGAGTTCCCACATACAAACTTTTCATGTTTCTCCCTCTCAGTCCAGATTAACTACGTTTCCCAGAAAATTAGTCTGCCACTTGCAGAAAAACAAAATGCCATTCGCACCACCTGATGCCACGTCATCCCTCCAAATAAAGGTAGATGTGCGTCATCAGACTAATCAAGGTATTACTTGCTATATTCATGTGTCTTTCACATTTATGCACTGCAAGACACGACGTAAAATTATTATGATAGAATATATACTTATTTCTACATTTTATAGCAAAATCTGCCAGATAATCTACAGAGGTGGATGAATCAAATTCATTCTACGAGTTTACCCAAATCAGTTTAACAATATATAAATATTCTCCTTGTCGACCCTGACGTTCTGACATGTAAAAGACGCCACCTGACACCTCTTAGCAAAACTGCAGCGCTAAGCATGGGATTGCCACTTGGGTGTTGCTTGGGTGAAGACGCCAAATGAAAATTTATTGTAGAAAATCTATAAAAGTTTGCGTTACCATAAAACCCTTACATGTTGTGTGACGCACACGGAAAATTTCAGAAGAAGAAAAAAAGACAATTGTTTTCCCCTATGTGTGCATATAGATGAATTCAATATATGTGATGGGTTTCCAAACATGATGAAAAAGGTAGAATGTCTTTAGAAATTGTTTTCGATACCTCTCTTTCAATATACAACAAAGAAACAAAGAAAACGATTACGTGTGTGTCTGATTTGTCTGGAAACGTGCGTTGTTTGTTAATCATGATTTTCAGTTCATCTTCGGTTTCTAATTTCTTCATATTTCACATTGTGTTCGGACCTCGCCTGACGCAGGGCGTGTATTTTTGCTGTGCAAGTCGCACCATGCCTGGAGGGCAACAGCAGTCTAAAACTGGTGACACAGGTAAATATGTGTTTTTTTAAAGAATATTTTCTCTCTCATATGTCAGTGGCCAATGGGATTTGGTCAAAAAATCCATGTAATGACAACACTAAGGTTTAAAATTACCCAGTGCCGTGCAATTTTACATGCTTATTCTTCTAAATAGCATTTGGTCGAGGCATGAAGCCTGGAGGATGCATTTTTATGGCAGTATTTTCTCTATCGGGGGGGGTGGGGGGGGGGGTGGGCTCGGCACAAGTAGTAGGGGCAGGTATATAGGGGGCTACCTCACCATATGGATCAAGTGCGAACCCCGCTTGCTGGGGCATGGTGTAATGAGGGGTGAATTTCCGATGGTGAAGTAAATCCCCGTGAATAGGAAGTGTCGGGCGTTAAGAGTAGGTGCTTTTGGCCGAAAACATAACCAGTTTTGAACCCAGCATCGCTGTTCAAGATGGAACGTACAATCAAAAGCCATACAATGCATGAAATATTGTGATATCGCACAATTTAACCACGATGATCAAGCAATGTTTTTTTCTCTTGAATATAAGATTTTTCGAACCCAGATTCTAATTTCAAACCTTGTCGCTACGTTTACTGTGATGTCATAAGAAGTCATATTTGGATTTCCATGCGACAAAAGCAACTTGAGTTGAAGAATGGCTCTCTGATAGTGCGATGTACAATAACTGGAGAAGGATGTCCATTTGCCACAGTTTCCTAAATGAAATGATACTGCCATAGTTACTGGATATACATTTGTTCAAAATCATGTTGTATATTGCTTCATTAAACTCTTGAAGTGACTGTCTCCTTAATTCATACCGCCGGCGCCATTTTAATTTTGTGATTTTTCTCCAGACACCACACCCATGCAGCGGCAGCAGACTGATTTTCAGGCACGTGCCGACGCCGCTGCGAGTGTGCCCAACCCTATGTACGCGACCGGAGCAGGTAAATCGTTTTTAAGTCTGCTTACGGCGTCCTGTTCCTGTCTCGCTTTTATACGTACATTTTGTCCTATATCTGGAGTGTGTTCAATTTTATGATTTTCCCCCAGGCACCACACCCATGCAGCAGCCGCAGACTTATTGGCAGTCCATTGCGGACGCCGCTGCGAGTATTCCCAACGCTTTGTACGCCTCCAGAGCAGGTAAAACTTTGTAATTTTGTCTCATATTCGTCTTAGGATTGCCGTAAGATCACAAGCTGATTACAAGTTTTTTATAAAAATCAACTGTCTTGTTGCGAAAGGACTGCCGTAGAAGCTTGCCTCTGGTTAATTCTGTCATAGACTGTTGATAACTCTACAACATTAAAATCTTATAACAACCTTCGACGGATGTGACTGCGTTGCTATGATACAAACTCGACTTTAATACAGACAAATATGATTTCCGGGAGTCAGCAATTACAAAATTGAAACAAACGGGGCAAAGTTAAAAGAGCACATCATGCAATGATCAAAACTGATGTTTTGGCAGACTGCTTCGTTTGAAGAACAATGTTTCGTGACCCGTATCAGTTTTATTGTATGAGCCCTGAAAGATTAGCTCAATCTGCGCTAAAGGTCATCGCAATAAGCCAATCAATGTTGTTTAGTTGTTTTAAAGAGGCAATTCTAATATAGACAAAATCGGTCAGCTCTTTGTATATTAAAGAAATAGAAATAGATAAATAGATTGCTTATCGTGAAAGCTCATCTGTGTTGGTAGTAATCATAGTACAGTACTTTAGTAGTGTGAAATAGATTGCTTAGTGAATTACCGATCGTGATTTTTATTTTGTACTATCATGTAATTTATTGTGTGTTAGTACGAACTATTCTGGATGAACATTAAGCTATGTAACTATGTATGTATGTAATTTCCAGCACGAAAATTGGACTTCCCCAAATTTTCGGCTGTCCATCTCAGTTCTTTCAATCATTCACAAAGACGGGAGTTGGACAGTCAAAACTTTCGTGTTCGATTTTTGCGTTGGAAATAAAAGTTCAAAGTTTTGAAAAATCATTCCTTGCTTTAAATCCTCTTTTCTAACAGACCGCTCATATCCGGGTGGAGCAAGTGGCCGCTGTGCTCTGTGTAGCTTCATCCGCTCCAGGCTTATTTACATCGCCACTTTCATTGCCGTGCTGCTAAGCCTGGTCGCTGTGGGACTCGCCCTCCTGGCGTTCATCAACAATGAGGTAAGCGCTCTTGTATCATAAAGGCCTGTTGCAAAGTAATTGCCTTTGTTCTGTTTATTGAGTCCATCAAGCCATAACTTTCTGATGTTTCATATTGTTGTTTCAACGTTTGGTCTGGCGTACGTATATACGTTTATGCGTTCGTAGGAAACATCTGAACTTACCAGCACTGTTGACGCCTTGAAGCGCGACCAGGACGACATGCCCACCACTCTTGACGACATGGGCCAACTGTCCCCCACTGTTGACACCTTGGAGCGCGATCAAGACAACATGCGCCAGCTGTCCACCACTGTTGACGCCTTAAAGCGCGACCAAGACGACATGCGCCAACTGTCCACCACTGTTGACACCTTGAAGCGCGACCAAGACGACATGCGCAAACTGTCCACCACTGTTAACGCTTTGAAATGTGACCAAGACGACATGCGCCAACTGTCCACCACTATTGACGCCTTAAAGCGCGACTTTGACAAGGAGCGAGGTCTTCACGAGATGAGAAAGTCGCTAGGTAGGTTGGTTATTTAGTTGTCAAATGGACTATTTGTAATGGCAACGTAGCTAGTGTAATAGCAGGAAATTTTGTGACCATTATACTATAAAATATTTATCTTATCAATTATTCATATGCCTGCAGGATTTCTAGCATGAATTGAGCACGTACACATGTGGTATTCATCATCCTCATCATCAATCATGTCCGTACATGTATATGTGCATATATGCATGTTGTTATGTTTTACGTAGTGTTTCACTAACTCATATCATTTACTAATTATACTGGTATTGAATAAAACTAATGGGAGATATGGCCTTCTGATGCAGTAAATGTAATGGCTTGTCAGTGATGGAATTCTGAAACATTTTTAATATCACCACTATCTTACTCTACGCGTGTTGCTGACTCGCTGTTTTCCAGCATCTTGTCCTGAAGGTTACGCAGAGTTCCGTGGAATCTGCTACAAGGTCTTCAACACACGTAAGACCTTCAGCGGAGCGGCCGCGACCTGTGGTGAAGACGGCGGCACCCTCGCCATGCCCCGAGACGCTGGGACGGACGCCTTCCTGATCTCCTTGTACAACGCTGTGAACGAGGGGCTGCCCTACTGGATCGGCCTGGACGATCGGCGCGAAGAGGGAAGCTTTGAGTGGGTGGATGGTTCTGCACTTGGGACCTACAACAACTGGGCTCCGGGGCAACCGAACAACCGTAGGGGCAACGAAGATTGCGCTGTTTACTGGGCATACCGGAAAGACAAGTGGCACGACTTCCCATGCGACTGGCCGTATCCCTTCATATGCCAGGCTGTCCCAGGTAGGCTTGTGACATGTGTAAGTTAATTGAAGATGAACATTCCGTGCATAAATTAATTCATGGAGGTACTCTAGTTAGTATTGCTAGCTTATTAGTTTGTATTGATATAAACACATCACTCCACATCTCATCCTTGCCATTTCTGTTCATGTTTTCCAGGACGTCCGTAGGTGACAGGTGGAACTCTCGCCACCACTGTCGAGCGGCTCTCCGACCATCCGCAGTAAAACTGACCAGCAAAACGCGAAACCTGGCATTATAGCAACAGAGGAAATCATCACGTTGTTTTCTGAATACGTTTAAGAGTTTGTTGAGTAGAAAACTAATGGAAGAAATAGTGAATGGGCACAAAAGCAATGGATCACGTACTGTACAGTGGTAGACACACCTGAGTTTTCATACAGAGAAAATGTACGTTTCTTGAAATATGCACGTAGCAATTTTTAAACATAGAAAATATTCTAGAAGCTGGAAAGCTCCTGGTTTGGCTGTATGGAACCCATCGCCTGTTGTTGGAGCGTTTCCTACAAAATGCTGAACAGACAGGATTAACAACTTCACTTATAGCAATTAAGCGTAACCTCACTGTTTTCACAATAGACGGACTTTCTTTTGTTGTTGTAAAAGAGCACAGTGCCAGAACTGCTGGTATTTATTGAGGGAATTTCCTTTGTAACAATCCTAAACCAAGTTATAGAGATTTTCTTGCTGTTCTCCAAAGTTTGTAGACTGTGCTCATGTGAGCCTGGACCACTGAAGAAGCCAGATTGGTGAAACCGGTCTGTGTGACAGACTGAATAAAAGTTGTAAACGGGAACTCTGTGGCTCCGGCTGTCTTACTGAGGGGTGACTGTGGTGGGAAAGTTTTCGGTTAGCGTGAGGAACAGTCGGCTCCATACATAAGTGTTATCTAACTTTTGGAAACTGTCCATTAAAACCACATGAGGCATGGAGGTGCGACGCTTATGATGTGTTTGCAATTGAGCAGAATTTGAGTTGTGCTAGTAGATTCGCATTGCTATATTACAGTACAGGGAGTGATGTACCCAACACTGTGTTCCACTCATGGCCACCTTGTCTTACCCAACGTGCCCGGGCACAGCTAAAGCTAACGTCAAATTGCCACAAAGGGGCCCAGCCGAGCAGCTTTGGGGAACGAAAAGTCCGGTATAAAAGGCAAAACAGAAATCAGACCAATAATAATTCAACAGCATGCCTTGTGTATATTTATTGGCATAAACTTCAATTTTTCGTTTCCGCAAACAGCCCGGCTGGGACCCGGGTAGGAAATGTGACGTAGGCATAAGTACGTAACTGCTTTACAAGAACACATCCTTCATTCTTGTTCTTCTATCAGGAGGTTAGTTGTTTTGCTTCAAACGATGTCGATGTTGGGACAAAACTCTAGCCCGGCAATCGGCTTCACCTGGCATCCAATTGTCAGATATAATCACTATCCGCACTGAGCTTAAGTTACTCACTGGTGACTAAACTAAAGTAAGTGGAAACATAGACAGCATGGATAGAAACATCAAAAACAATACCTCCATTTTTCACGGAGGTAAATGGACCTTGGAGGCCTAATTTCCTGACAAACACAAATTTAGGAACGGTTGAAAACAGAATTCAATTTCTCATTTCTTAACTATCATACAGTCTGTTCGTCAGTCTGAGCGATGGGATTTGCGGGGAGAAGAGGAAGGGTTTGCAATGTCTGAATAAAAACACGGGGATTTAATGGCCACATTATGAGTTCTCACGTACCAAACTTTCATGTTTCTACCTCCCGGCATAGATTAACTCATTTCCCCAGAAAATTAGTCTGCCACTTGCAGAAAAACAAAAAGCCATTCTTACCACCTAATGCCACGTCATCCCTACAGGTGAATGTAAATATGGCCTGTTGTTGTTTGTGTTTACTGGGTATGTTGTGTATCATCATTGTGGAACTCTGGTATCTTTGGGCCTCATTAATTCAATTTCGTGGTTCTTGGACAAAAAAAAAGATATTCTGGTTATGCTGAACTGAAAGAACAACATAGCGTACACACATGTTTGTGTGTTAATGTGTATATGTTGCATATAACGTTACACTGCATGTATGTGTGTGTACTATGTTTTTGGCACTGTGTGTACATGCATGTACATGTATATGTGTGTAAAAACATCTGTGTATAAGCGACTTGTGTGTGGATGTGTGAAAATAGACGTGTGTGAAGGTGTGTGTATAGGCTTGAAACTTAGTACGAGAGGAATAAAAATGGATATCAATTATGCAAATCATGGCCAAATTTGCATAGTTAAACAAAAAACTATGATAACATGGTGACACATGAAAAAGGAGATGATGAACTGATGTAAACTGTGCTGATAAGAGCCTTTTTGGCCTATAATTTGCATTGAGACAAAATCACTTGGCGAAGGTCGTGGTTGAACTTATGTTGGAAAGAAAGACAGGAATGGTCTACATCGTCTCCAGAAAAACACGGGGATTCAATGACTACATTAAAAGTTCTGACGTACAAAGTTTTTGATGTTTCTACCTCCCAGTACAGATTAACTCCTTTTCACAGAAAATTGATCTGCCACTTGCAGAAAAACAAAATGCCATTCGTACTACCTAATGCCACGTCATCCGTTTAGATAAGACAAAAGTCATTTTGTTGGTGTGTTGTGTTTACCGGGTATATTGTGAAATATCAGTGTGGGGAGCACTGTTAACTTTAGGCCTCATCAATTCAACTGCAGACTAGAGTAAAACACATGCTATATTGTACTACACTATTTGTCTGTTTATGTTACCTCGGACAAGAATTTGCAAGAAAGTATTGATGCTTTTTTTGGATAAAAAATATATACTGGTTATGCTTAACTGAAAAAACAACGTAGCGTACACTTATGTGTGTGTCGTGCGTATGTGTGTGTGTGGTGTGTGTGTGTGTGTGTGTATGTGTGTGTGTGTGTGTGTGTGTGTGTGTGTGTGTGTGTGTGCAGGTATAGAAATCCTAAATACAGTATACGACAATTGCTGCGCTGTTCCCTGACGTTCATGACTCCTGTCAATCACTGTTATAAAAATTTACATGATCATATGACTGAAATTAAACGTTAGGAAAACAAAGACTGAAATTCCCTGTTTCTAATGTTGTTACAGTTGAAATGAATGTAAGTTATTACAGCATACAGTGCTATATTATAGTAAACTTTACGTGTTTTACCCAAAATTTCAGGAAGGGTTTGCAATGTCTCCAGAAAAACACGCGGATTTAATGACTACATTAACACCTTTAAGAGTTTTCACGTACAAACTTTTTCATGTTTCTCCGTCTCAATCCAGATTAACTTCTTTTCCCAGAAAATTAGTCTGCCACTTGCAGAAAAACAAAATGCCATTCGCACCACCTAATGCCACGTCATCCCTCCAGATAAAGGCAATTGTGGTCTTACGTCATCAGACTAATCAAGGTATTACTTGGTATATTCATGTGTCTTTCACTTTTATGCACTGCAAGACACGACATAAAATTCTTATGATAAGATATATACTTATTTCTACATTTTTATTGCAAATCTGTCAGATAATGTACAGGGATGAATGAATCAAATTCATTCTACGAGTTTACCCAAATCAGTTTAACAATATATACATATTCTCCTTGTCGACCCTGACGTTCTGACATGTAAAAGACGCCACCTGACACCTCTTAGCAAAACTGCAGCGCTAAGCATGGGATTGTCACTTGGGTGTTGCTTGGGTGAAGACGCCAAGATAATGAAACTTTATTGTAGAAAATCTGTAAAGGTATGCGTTAAAGTAAAACTCTTATGTGTGATTACTGTCTACGTGTTTGACGCAGACCGAAAATTTCAGAGGAAGAAAATAAACACAACTGTTTTTCTCTTATTGGTGAATATAGATGAATGCAATGCATTTGATAGGTTTGCAAACATGATGAAAAAGGTAGAAAGTCTTTCAAATTTGTTTTCGATACCTCTCTTTCAATATGCAACAAACAAACAAAGAATACGATTACGTGTGTATCTGATTTGTCTGGAAACGTGCGTTGTTTGATACCCACGGTTTTCTTTCATCTTTGGTTTCTAATTTCTTCATATTTCACATTATGTTCGGACCTCGCCTGACGCAGGGCGTGTATTTTTGCTGTGCTGAAACCTGACAAGTCGCACCATGCCGGGAGGGCAACAGCAGTCCCAAACTGGTGACACAGGTAAATGTATTTTTCAAAATATCTTCTCTCTACATATATCAGCAGGAGAGAGGATTTCTCTAAAAATCCACGTAGTGACAACTCTAAGGTTTAAAATTACTTAGTGCCGGCTATTCTATATTTATGACAGTATTTTCTCTAGGGGGGGGGGGGTAAGGGGACAACCTCGCCATAACGCGGAAAGGTATAATGAGGGGTAAATCCTCCATTTCTTACTTGTGAAGTAAATCCCCGTTACATAAGGAGCATCGGGCGTTAAGTTCCTCCTTAGTCGTCAAACCTCTGCACGTGAAAGAACCCGGCTCACTCGAGAAGAGTAGGGACATTTCGCTGAAGATATAACCAGTTTGGAACCCAGCATCGCTGTTAAAGATGGAACGTACAATCAAAAGCCATAGAATGCATGAAATGTTGTTATATCGCACAATTTAAGGTAACCACGATGATCAAGTAATGTTTATCTCCCAGGAGAATGTTTCCCCGAATCCCGAAGTACTTTTTCTAACCAGTCACTAAGTTAACCGTTACGTCATCACCAGTCATCATGAGATTTCCTCACGAGGAAATAACTCGAGTCTGAAGAACGATTTTTGGAAGGTGCAATGTGCAGTAGCAATTTGCCACAGAGCCGCAGACGCATTTGTGTTGTTCATGAATTGATACAATCATGTTAATTGAATATTTAGAATCTTTAAGCGACCTCAATTCTTACCGCCGGCGCCATTTTAATTATGTAATTTTCCTCCAGGCACCACACCCATACAGCAGACTGATTGGCAGGCACGTACAGACGCCGCTGCCAGTGAAACCGACCATGAAGCCTATGAAGAAGGTAGAACACTTTCAAGTTCACTTACAGTGTACTGTACTTATCTCAACTTTATACTTTTGTGTGTGGTTAATTTTGTAATTTTCTCCAGGTACCACACCCATGCAGCAGACTGATTGGCAGGCGCGTGCCGACGCCGCTGCGAGTGAACCCAAACCTATGCACGCGTCCGGAGAAGGTAGAATTTTTCTTCAAGCCCGCCCATAGAATAATGTTCTTGTCTCGCTTTGATACTTTTTACTGTATGAAGTGTAACTTATGTCATTTTCCTCCAGATACCACAAGTGTACCCATGCAGCAGCCGCAGACTGAGTGGCGGTCCATTGCCGACGCCGCTGCAAGCATACCCAACGCTTTGTACGTCTCAAGAGCAGGTAAAAGTTTTCAACTCCTGCGGTCCGTGTCTTGCTGTGTCTGGTCACATGCATCGCACGATTGCATTATTGAGAAAGTCATGCGGGTGTCGTATAAAATCCCATCGGGCTGCGGATTCGTCCCCCATACGTGCCAGTTCGGGCGCCGCGCCTGCCCTGTTCAGCCTGAAAGTTTTAAGAAATGCGTGGCGGACGTAGCCTCCAAAAACGTACGGACAAATTGCACGTACGGCGGGTTGTGCCCCAAAAAACGGCGTTGGGCTGTAACAAATTTGGACAAATCCCACGTTTGTGTTAAAAACTACAGTTTAGCTTTATAAAAAGTATGCACTGTTTTCTAAGCTATTGTTTTGTAACAGACCGCACGTATACGGGAGGAGCAAGGCGCCGTGCTTTCTGTAGCTTCATCCACTCCCACCGCAGCTGCATCGCCGCCGGCATTGCCGTGCTGCTTAGCCTGGTCGCTGTGGGACTCTCCCCTCTGACGTTCATCAATAAAGAGGTAAACGCTCTTGTCGCCCGTTTAGTGTTGACTAAGTATATCACACAATAAATTTTTGCTTTGTTATCTTTTATTACGTCTTGTATTCTGAACTAAATGGTAGAATATACGATTATACGTTTGCAGGTGGTATCTGAACTGTCCACCACTGTTGACGTCTTGAAGCAAGACCGAGATGAAATGCGCCAACTATCCGCCACTGTTGACGCTTTGAGGCGTGACCAAGACAACATGTCCACCACTGTTGACGCCTTGAAGCGCGTTCAAGACCACATGCACCAACTGTCCGCCACTGTTGACGCCTTGAAGCGTGACCAAGACGACATGTCTACCACTGTTGACGCCTTGAAACGCGACCAAGACGACATGTCCACCACTGTTGACGCCTTGAAACTCGGCCTGGACAAGGAGCGAAGCCGAATCACCGCCTTGGAGCAGCGTCTTCACGAGATGCGTAAGACGCCAGGTACTAGTAAGTTGGGTTTTCCTTCTTATGTGTATTGCTTGTGATGGTGTATTGAACAATATCGTTTGTTTAGAAACTGGAAAACCTGTGGTATTATCATTATCCTATCAAACGATATAATTTTCCTTATCAATATTTCATGTGCAGGTGTTTTTTTCATTAATGGATAAAGTACATCTTCTTTCTACCAACACATTTAATGTACTTACATCTCTTGTTACATGCCAGATGTCATGTTTGAACAATGTCATAGTGTTTTACTGTCTCGTTTTGGTTATTAGTTATGCTGGTATCAAAGGAAAGTACACAACCTAATGTGGAGATATTTTGATCTTGTGACGTAAATGTAATGATTTATTAGTGATGGAATTCTGGAACATCTTTAAGGTCACAAGTGTCTATTCCTTCGGTTCAGTTGACCAATGTTTTTTTCCAGCATCTTGTCCTGAAGGTTACGCAGTGTTCCGTGGAATCTGCTACAAGGCCTTCAATACTCCAAAGACCTTCAGCGATGCGGCCGCGGTCTGTGGCGAAGACGGCGGCACCCTCGCCATGCCCCGAGACGCTGGGACCAACGCCTTCCTGATCTCCTTGTACAAATCCGTGAGCGACGTTGGTGTCTTCTGGTTCGGCCTGCACGATCAGCGGGAAGAGGGAAGCTTTGAGTGGGTGGATGGTTCTGCACTTGGGACGTACAGTTTCTGGGGAGAGGGAGAACCAAACAACCTTTCGGGCAGCGAAAATTGTGTTCTTTACTACCCAATCAAATCAGACAAGTGGAACGACGATAAATGCAACCATCAGTATCGCTTCATATGCCAGGCTATTCCAGGTGCTTATTTTAGCCGTACCATTTCCTGACCCCCCCCCCTGGAAACATGGCACTCCCTGAGTAATGCACCAGACACTTAGATGATTATTACTCTTGTAACAAACACATCATTAGATGGTTATGAACACATGATTCCGCATCTCGTCCCTGATAATAAATAACATACGACTCGCTGTTTCACTACATATGCCAGGTTGTTCCAGGTACTTCTTATAACCCTCCCATTTCCTAAAACCCTGCCATCTTTTAAACAGGCCACAAGTATCCACCGGACTAAAGACGTTAGACCATCGATGCTCTTGTTTTAAACCATAGCAAAACACATCACTCCTCATCTTATCCCTGCTATTTCTGTTCATGTTTTCCAGGACGTCCGTAGGTGACAGGCGGAACTCTCACCACCACTGTCCAGCGGCTCTCCGGCCATCCGCAGTAAAACTGACCGGCAGAACGTGAAACCTGGAATTGTAGCAACAGAGAAAGCCAGCAAATTGTAAAAACCTGGGATAATAATAACAGAGGCAATCAGCACGTTGTTCTCTGAACCTGTTTCAAAGTCGAGTACAAAACTAACAGAAGATAAAGTGATTGGCACCAAAGCAATGGATCACTTATTGTACAATGGTGGACGGGCCTTAGTTTTCATATATATAACGGATTTACATAATGTTTTCGCTTTTAGCCAAATGAAAATGTAAGCATAAGTTCACTAATAGTAATAATGCGTAATCTCTGTTGTTTCACAATAGGCAAACTTCCTTTTGTTGTAGTAGAAAGCAAAATGGCAGAAGTGGCCGCTTGTATTTATTAATGGGGGTTCCTTTGTAACAAGCCTGAACCAAGTTATAGAGATTTCAGCACGTCGTTTTCTGAACACGTTTAAGAGTTTATCGAGTCGAAGACTAACAGAAGAAATAGTGAATGGGCACCAAAGCAATAGATCACGTACAGTGCTAGACACACTATAGTTTTCATACAGAAAAATGTACATTTCGCAAGATTTGCACATAGCCATTTTTAAACTTAGAAACTGGAAAGCTCCTAGTTTGGAACAGTCAGGACAAACAAATGTAAGCACAACTTCAGTAATAGTAATGACACGTAATCTCTGCTGTGTCACAATAGGAAAACTTCCTTTTGTTGTAGTAAACGGACGAAGAAAACACAATGCCAGAACTGCTGGTATTAATTGATGGAAGCTCCTTTGTATTATCTAAAACAAGCCTGAACCAAGTTATAGAGATTTTCTTGCTGTTCTCCAAAGTTTGTAGACTGTGCTCATTTGAGCCTGGACCACTGAAGAAGCCAGATTGGCGAAACCGGTCTGTGTGACAGACTGAATAAAAGTTGTAAACGGGAACTCTGCGGCTCCGGCTGTCTTACTGAGGGTGACTGTGATGAGAAAGTTGTCGGTTAGCGTGAGGATCAGTCTGCTCCATAAATACTAATTATCCAACTTTTGACACTGCCCAATAAAACCACAGGAGACACGAAGCTTCGGAGGTTAAAATGTGTTTGTGGTTGATCATGAATGTGAGTTATGGTAATACTATATGTAAGTATATAATTTGTGATAAACGTTATATATAGGTATATTATAGTACAGTGGGACCGCGTGGCGCAGTGGCAGCATTTGCGGCTCGAGACCGAGAGGTTGCGGGTTCGAATCCAGCTGCTGTGTCACCGATCGTGTGCCCTTTGGAAATGCACTTGACACGACTTTCCTCACTTAACTCAGGTGCAAATGAGTATCTAGTGGCCTTAATGGTGGGGCTATGTGGCCGAGACAGCATGAGCAGCACCCGCCATGGCACACGAGTCGGGGAGGGAGGAACCCCTTACATCCTTGGTCGGAAGTCCTCCTAGGAGACGGAAACTCCGAACAACAAAGCTGGAGCCGCCTCACACGTTGCATACAGCAAGTTGCCCCTGTGAGACTTAGTGCTCCAGTAGACGAGAGGGTGGACAAGGAATTGCACACCCCTCCTTCACCATAAAAAGTCATTTTCTACATTGTGTTTTTGGACCCCGCCCGAAGAAAATGTATGAAAGTATGCGTTAACGTAAAATCGAATGTGTGTTGACTGGCAACATGTTGTGTGACGAGTACGGAAAATAACAGACGAAGAAAAAAGAGTGAAACATGTTTTTCTGCTATGGGTGCATGCATAAATGAATTAAATATATTCAGAGCTTTTATCAGAACCTTCTGGATACAAATGTATATCTGATAGATTTCCAGACAAAAAGGCAGGATGTCTTTGAAATGTTGTTGTCGATATCCTTCGTTCAAGGTGTAACTGTAACAGTGGTGTTCAAGTACCGCATGTTGTTTCTTTCTGTTCTACTCGCCCCTCTGGTTGTTTCATAACAAAGAAAAAGATTACGTGTATATTTGATTTATCTCCACCGAAAAAATGATTTCCGATGTATTCAATTTTTACATTGCGTCTCGGACCTCGCCTGTGGCAGGGCGTGTAGTTTTGCTGTGCAGAAACCTGACAAGTCGCACCATGCCAGGAGGGCTACAGCAGTCGCACACTGGTGACACAGGTAAATATGCTTTTGGAAATACCTTCTCTGTACAGACGCCAGCGGCCAAGTGGTGTTGTTCTTCAACAAACCAAATCTATGGTTTAACACTAACCTTACGTGGTGTAGAACGAGTTTTGTTTTCCAAATAGCGTTTGGCCTAAGCATGAAGTTTGGAATTGAAGATGCATTTTTATGACGTTATTTTCTATCCCCGTGGAGGGGCGTAAGTGGTAAGTGATCCTACTACCTCGCCTTGTGGATTAGGTGCGAAAACCCGGTTGGGGCATGCTGTAAAGAGAGGCTGCATCCAACAATTCGGATGGTGAAGTAAAGCCCCGTACATGGGAAGCATCAGGCGTTAAGTTCGCTCTCATGCGTCAAACCTCTGCACGTAAAAGACCCGGACACACATACCGAGAAGAGTAGGTGCGTTTGGCTAAACACATAACCAGTTTGGAACACCGCATCGCGGTTCTCAAGATGAAACGTACTTTTGAAAAGCCGTAAAAGAAAATATTCTACAGTAATACCATGCAATTTCAGGTAACCGCCATGATTAAGTACTGTTTTCCTCCCAAAAGTATATTTTTGCCGATCCATATGCTAGTTTTTTAACTGGTCGCTACATTTGCTGTCGCCGTATCACCAGTCTTAATTCGACTACTATATGACAAAACAATCGAGCCTGAAGAATTATTTTTGATGGGGCGATGTACAAAAACAATGTCTTAGGCGCGTTTGTGTTATGAATGAAATGATACTTAAATACAGGTTGTCAAAATGATGTTGTATTTTTTGTCCCATAAAATCTGAAAGTGACCGATGATATCCTAAATACATACCGTCGGCGCCAGTTAAATTCTATATTTTCCACTAGGCACCACACCCATGGAGCAGCCACAGACTGATTGGCAGTCACGTGCGAGTAAACCCAACCCAACGTACGCCTCCGAAGAAGGTAGAACACTTTCAATTCCACTTACGGCGTTCTGTTCTTATCTCGATTTTATACTTTTTATGTGGTTAATTTTGTGATTGGCAGGCACGTGCCGACGCCGCTGCGTGTGAAACCAACGCTGTGTTCGCCTCCGGAGAAGGTAGAACTTTTTCAAGCCGGCTTACAGCGTACTGTTCTTATCTCGATTTTATCCCTTTTCCTGTATAAAGTGTAACTTCTGTAATTTTTCTCCAGACACCACGCCCATGCAGGAGCCGCAGACTTACTGGCAGGCACGTGCCGACGCCGAAACATTTGAAACCAACCCTGTGTACGCCTCCGGAGAAGGTAAAACCCCTTCAAGTACTAGTTCGCTTTCGTCGCCCTGTTCTCGACTCACTTTTATAGCTTTTTTCTGTGTTTGATTTTGTAATTTTCCTCCAGACACCACAGCCGTTCAGGAGCCGCAGACTGATTGGCAGGCACGTGCCGACGCAGATGCGTGTGACCCCAACCATATATATGCCTCCGGAGAAGGTAATTTTTTTTTTAAAAACTCACATACAACATACTGTTCTTGTCTCGATTTTATACCTTTTACTGTATGAAGTGTAACTTCTGTAATTTATCTCCAGATACCACACCTATGCAGGAGCGGCAGACTTACTGGCAGGCACGTGCCGACGCCGCTGTGAGTGAAACCAACCCTGTGCACGCCTCCGGAGAAGGTAAAACCTTTTCAAGTACACTTTCGTCGCCCTGTTCTCGACTCGCTTTGATACCTTTTTTGTGTTTGATTTTGATTTTCTCCAGGCACCACGCCCATGCAGGAGCCGCAGACTGATTGGCAGGCACGTGCCGACTCCGCTGCGAGGGAACCCAACCATATATACGCCTCCGGAGAAGGTAATTTTTTTAAACCAAATACAACGTACTGTTCTTGTCTAGATTTTATAGATATTTATTACTGTATAAAGTGTAACTTTCGTCATTTTCTTCCAGGCTCCACAAGTGCTCCCATGCAGCAGCCGCAGACTGATTGGCAGTCCATTGCGGACGCCGCTGCGAGCATACCCAACGCTTCGTACGTCTCCAGAGCAGGTAAAACTTTGTCGTTTTGTTTGTCCTGCTGCTGTCTTATCTTCGTCTTGCTACATGTATGTCTGGTCATAACCGTCGTACGATTGTCGCACGATTGCATTCCCGAGAAAGTAGTGCAGGTGTGGTATAAAATTCAGCTGTCTTCTTACAGACAAGGGCGTCTTAGACAATACTACGACATCAAAATCGCACGACAGCCCACTTCGAATGTGTCTGCGTCGTTACCTGTCGCACGATACTAACTCAACTGCAATACAAATCTGATTTCAAAAGCAATCCATCGACGCCGTCGTGAAGTATAAAACATCAACAATCGGGCCGAAAAATTAAAAAAAAAGCACATCATGTGACTTTTTAATCAAAACTTTCTTTTCTGGCAGATTGCTTCGTTTCACGAGAAAAAAACTTTTAGTGCCAAAGCGTCAAATGTGACCGGTACTAATACTGTCTAGAAGTTTTGAAAAATCATTACTCTTATATCCAAAAGATCGGATAGCTACATATATATGTAAGATTCTTTCTTGAATGTGCCTGTACCTACCGTGCTGTTGATCTTTTCCAGAGTATGTCGTTCCTTAACAAAGACTGGCGTTGGGCTGTGACAAATTTGGACAAATCCAACGTTTGTGTTAAAAACTACAGTTAAGCGTTTTAAAAAGAATTCGTTGTTTTATAAGCTATTGTTTTGTAATAGACCGCACGTACGCGCGTGAAGCAAGCGGCCGCCGTGCTGGCTGTAGCTACATCCGCTCCCACCTTACCTACATGGCCGCCGGCATTGTTGTCTTGCTAAGTCTAGTTGCTGTGGGATTCGCCCCTCTGACTGTCATGAATAAGGAGGTAAACACTCTTGTACTACAAGGCTATCATTCTGCTCTTTCTGTTCTTATTTTTGAGTAAATACCAAGGCAGAACATACTGCTGTTTTCCCATAATTTTCTTCTTAAGTTTGGTACTCTTTCATCTGTAGGAAATAACTCAACTATCCACCACTGTTGACGCCTTGAAGCGTGACCAAGACGACATGTCCACCACTGTTGACGCCTTGAAGAGCAACCAAGACGACATGCGCCAACTGTCCACCACTGTTGGCGCCTTGAAGCGTGAGCAAGACGACATGCGCCAACTGTCCACCACTGTTGATGCCTTAAAGCGCGACCAAGACGACATGTCCACAACTGTTGACGCCTTGAAACTCGACCTGGACAAGGAGCGAAGCCGAACCGTCGCCTTGGAGCAGCGTCTTCACGATATGAGTAAGTTAGGCCTGAGTTTTGTGTTCTGTTTTAATGGTTTATTTTCCAACATCATAGAAATGAAAGAAGCATGATTTAAGGCACCGACTCCCATTCAACTGCATGATAATATTTGGGTAATCACTCCCTATGCCTGTAGTGTAGGGTGATTTTCATTCATTTATGTAGCACATACATGAATTCTTGAATGAAGCTAAAGCACTTAATAAGGAGATATGTTCGTCCAACGGAATGAATGTAATTTTCAAAATGCCTCTATTGTTGACTCATTTTTCCCCTAGTATATTGTCCTAAAGGTTACACAAAGTTCCGTGGAATCTGCTACAAGGCCTTCGACACACCTAAGAGCTTCAGCGATGCGGCCGCGGCCTGTGGGGGAGACGGTGGCACCCTCGCCATGCCCCGAGACGCTGGGACCAACGACTTCCTGTTCTCCCTGCACAATGCCGTGAGCGACACTGGAACCTTCTGGTTCGGCCTGCACGATTGGCGGGAAGAGGGAAGCTATGAGTGGGTGGATGGTTCTGCACTTGGAACGTACCACTCCTGGGGTCCTGGAGAACCGAACAATTCGGGCGGAGAAGAAGATTGTATTTCTTACGTCGTAGGCTGGAAAGGCAAATGGAACGACAATACATGCGACTTGCTGTTGTACTACATATGCCAGGTTGTTCCAGGTACTTCTTATAACCCTCCCATTTCCTAAAACCCTGCCATCTTTTAAACAGGCCACAAGTATCCACCGGACTAAAGACGTTAGACCATCGATGCTCTTGTTTTAAACCATAGCAAAACACGTCACTCCACATCTTATCCCTGCTATTTCTGTTCATGTTTTCCATGACGTCCGTAGGCGACAGGCGGAACTCTCGGAACCACTCTCCAGCGGATCTCCGACCATCCGCAGTAAAACTGACCGGCAGAACGTGAAACCTGAAAATATAGCAATAGAGGAAATCAGTAAATTGAAAAAACCTGAGCTGTATTATTCCTGGTTAAATAAATAAAGTGAAAGTGAAACCTGAGATAATAATAACAGAGGAAATCAGCACGTTGTTCTCTGAACCTGTTTCGTAGTCGAGTAGAAAACTAACAGAGGGTAAAGTGAGTTGGCACCAAAGCAATGGATCACTTATTGTACAATGGTGGACGGGCCATATTTTTCATATATATAACGGATTTACATAATGTTTTCGCTTTTAGCTAGGAGTTTTTTTACATGAAGCACGCTCAAAAAAAGGAAATGCTTCTGGTTTGCCTGTTTCTTTCGCATTTCGTACTGAACAGACAGTACAAAGAAAATGTAAGCATAACTTCACTAATAGTAATAATACGTAATCTCTGTTGTTTCACAATAGGCAAACTTCCTTTTGTTGTAGTAAAAAGCAAAATCGCAGAAGTGGCCGCTTGTATTTATTAATGAAGGTTCCTTTGTAACATGCCTGAACCAAGTTATATAGATTTCAGCACGTCGTTTTCTGAATTCGTTTAAGAGTTTGTTGAGTAGAAAACTGATGGAAGAAATAGTGAATGGGCAACAAAGCAATGGATCACGTACTGTACAGTGGTAGACACGCCTGGGTTTTCATACAGAGAAAATGTACGTTTCTTGAAATATGCACGTAGCAATTTTTAAACATAGAAAATATTCTAGAAACTGGAAAGCTGCTGGCTTGGCTGTATCAAACCCATCGCCTGTTGTTGGAGCGTTTCCTACAAAGGCTGAACAGACATGATTAACAAAATGTAAGAACAACTTCATTTATAGTAATAAAGCGTGGGCCTCACTGTTTTCACAATAGACGGACTTCCTTTTGTTGATGTAAAAGAGCACAGTGCCAGAACTGCTGGTATTTATTGATGGAAGATCCTTTGTAACAAGACTGAACCAAGTTATATAGATTTATTGCTGTTCTCCAATGTTTGTAGACTGTGCTCATTTGAGCCTGGACCACTGAAGAAGCCAGAGTGGTGAAACCGGTCTGTGTCACAGACTGAATAAAAGTTGTAAACGGGAACTCTATGGCTCCGGCTGTCTTATTGAGGGGTGACTTTGGTGAGAAAGATGTCGGTTAGCGTGAGGATCAGTCCGCACAATACATAAATGTTATCTAACTTTTGGAAACTGTCCATTGTCTTACCCAGCGTGCTCGGGTACAGCTAAGGCTAACGTCACAGGGGCCCAGCCGAGCAGCTTTGGGGAACCAAAAGTCCGATATAAAAGGCAATAAGAACACAAATTGGACCAAGTTGGTCGGAGGTGTGTTGTTTTGCTTCAAACGATGTTGTGACAAAAATCAAGCCCAGCAAACGGCTTCCGCTGGCCCCAAATTGTCACATATAATCACCATCCACTCTGATTTTAACTACATGTGCTTATTGCTGGCTGAGATAAGTGGAAACATAGACAAACACATCAAAGACAATACCTCTATTTTTGATGGAGGTAAAAACAACACTGAAGGCAGAAAATTTCTGACAAACACAAATTTAGGAACTACTTCAAAACTAAACTATCTCATTTCTAAACTATCATACAGTCTCAATAGTTCGTCAGTCTAAAACGGTGGGAACTGGGGTGCGCAGAGGAAGAGTCTGCAATGTCTCCAGAAACACTGGGATTCAATGACTATTCTCGGCTTTCACCTGACGTCACGGGTTTTCCAAATATGGGCATCCGCCATCTTTGTGCTCCGTTTCTGCGAACGCGTTCCATCATCAAGCAAAGACAATGGAGCCAGAAGTTCAGTTTTATTGGTAAGTTTTGCTTCTTCTTGATGAAATACAGCTATATTTGGTGCTTGTATTGAACGGAGAATACTGCTATGGTGTTTGAGAGTCAATACCTGTTAGTTGACTTGCATATTTGGCGAGTTTCGAACGGATAAATGGGCGGATAGCCGGGCGGGGGCGGGGTTTGTTTACGTTTCGGTTTCGTCACGGCTTGGGTTACACTTTCAGTTCCGGTATTTATAATACACGTGTCAAGGAGGCTAATTAGAATCTCCTTGATCCTGTCGGTTGGAAGTCCATAAGAATTACTCGTGATGGCATGTAATTACTGTGGATGGAAAAAAACACGGAACTTTGACGGCAAAAATTCGATTGTTTTTGAGTCAGTTTTCCAGCGTCGCAATTGGGTTGGGGAGGGGGGTAGCGTTAATTTACGTGTTCCGAAATGTCTCTTTTTGTAGATTTCTCCGAAAGTTTGAATCTTTTTTTTTCGGGATAACATCCCACTTGACGCACATTTTGCGGATCGAGACGATTGTGGACAGAAATGTAATTGTTTCATGGTTATTATCTCCATGAAAAATGGAGATATAGTTTTGAGTGTGTCTGTGTGTGTGTCTGTGTGTGTGTCTGTGTGTGTGTGTGTCTGTGTGTCCGGATTTTGTAGTGAGTATAACTCAAGAACATCTGGACGGATTACGATGATATTTGGTTTGTGGGTAGGTGTTGGGAAGACAAAGGTCAAGGTCAATTTTGTGCCCCCTGGTATGTGACCTTGGTACTGCAGCAGAAATTCATTTTTTGGATCTTTTGAACTGGATGTGCTATGGTCTTGCTTTTTGGATGGCAGATAGCTTGTGACATAAGGGATATCTGGTGTATATTTGGTTCCCCTAGCAGGTTGCTCTGGAACTGCAGGGGCATTTTTGTCAAAATCTTCTAAGGACGATAACTGAAGAAGGGAATGACAAATTTACATGATATTTGGTATGTAGGTAGCTTAGACAGAGATGTACATCATGAAATGCAAATTATGCAAACTGGCACTTAATTTGCATATTTAATGAGGAAAATCTGTATTTGCAGTGTTTCCTTTACAGAACTCAGATACGTGCAATATATGTAGTTTGGGGCAGGTGGAACATTATCAGATACCTAATATGCAAATAAGTCATTAATTTGCATAATTAATGCAAAAGTGCCATAATTTCTCGATGTGGTAAATGCTTGGACAATCAACATTGTAACCAGCGTAGGTTACTTACAGGTGTACATTACTTAGCATAGATTATGCAAATGTGGAAGCCATTTACATAATCAGACTATTTCATGGAGATATGAGGTCTACGAACTCTTGTTCTTAATAGTTAGCCTGGTAACCATACCATCGGGGCGCTCGCCGTGATCTCTTCGGCGCCTTAGGGGTAGCCGGCCCGCCCAGTTATTAGCGCAGGCCGGGGGAGTTTTTACGGGGTTGGGTTGGATTTCGTCGCACCCGAAAACAGAAGCAGGTCGGTGCCTCAGCACCCTGGATGCCGACTAGCGGATAATGGTGACCAGGCTAAGAATAGTAAGATCAGTTATATTTTGTAGGGCATTTAACTATGAAGTAAAGCTCAATGTGCCTTCTGGGTACAATGTGTATGTGAACTATTTTTAGCATTTATATTGTGTAAAGTGATGTTTAGTCTGTCATTCTAATGAAACTTTCTGTATCCCTGTGCTTCAGGTGCTGAGTATGAGCTATCAAGATGTTGTCCTCCCCCCATACCAAGAATGTACCAGTGCTGTGCAAGTATGCCCAGTCTTTGGAAAGCCATGTCAAGCAGCGGTACATCGAGAAAATATCTATGATAGATATTGACCCTGCCACCGTACCAAGTGAGCAGTTTGATCCGCATTGTTTGCCACCTGTGGAACAGTCTGACCTGTTCAGTTACCTGGTTCTGCAGACAAGCTACTACACGAATGAACAGTTCAAAAACTACAAAAGTTTGGAGGCATATAACCACGTTGTATCAGGTTTTGTGGCAGGTGTACAGGGAAAGCTTATTGCAGGGAAAAATGTGGTCGTGGCTAAAGTTCGCCATTCTCAAAGAATGAATGACCCCCTCGTGGACATATGGCTGATATGCGGGACAGATGGAGCCGTCATCTCTGCCCACTGTCTTGGGTGCAAAGCCCGGGTTGGCAGAGTCTTGCTCACATGTTGCCAGTGTGCTGTTCTACATTGAGTGCTGGACTAGATTACATGGGAAGCTGGCTTGCA
>NC_049988.1:21666296-21718646 GCF_000003815.2 Branchiostoma floridae
TTACTAAGTTTGATTCAGCCATATGCAGATGAGTTTGTCATGTCAAGCCGGGACATTCCTGTTGTGTCAGAGTTGTTTGATCCAGATAATCTGGACCTCCAATATCATGAACTCCTGCCCAAATGTTTAGAGGTTAATATTGACTTGTCAGAGAGCCAGATGAACACTATTGAAAAAGACACGAGGACACAAGCAAAAGGTCCTGGCTTTTTCAATGGTCCTGGCTGGTCAGATTACGACATTGTAAGAGACCCTAATGGCTGGCTTACGGGTGAGATTGTCCACTCTTCACAAGTACTTGTAAGACAGGTGAATCCAGCAATGGAAGGACTTCAACGTCCAGCTCTAGGGCCTGCCCGCAATTTTGATGTTGTATCAGGAGATTGCATACAGATTTTGCATACGGGCCAAGGTCACTGGGTATGTGTCAGTACTTTAGATTGTGTGCATGGGAAGGTTAATCTCTATGATAGCCTGTATCATGATGTTGTGAGTCAAGAAGTGGAAGAACAGACAAACAGTTTACTTGGTGGGAACCTAGTTTCCTTAGATTATGTACCTGTCCAGCAGCAGACAAACAGTAGTGACTGTGGGGTATTTTCTGTTGCATTCGCTACATGTTTAGCTTTAGATATAGATCCAAGGAGTGTAATGTTTGATGTGCCGAGAATGAGGCCACATTTGTTGACATGTCTTAAGGCTGGGTCAATCACCATGTTTCCCACTTTGTAAGACCCAGCACATTTCATCATGTATGCATTGAACACGTAAAACTTGTTGACATGTCTTAAGGCTGGGTCAATCACCATGTTTCCCACTTTGTAAGACCCAGCACATTTCATCATGTATGCATTGAACACGTAAAACCACTCCCAGAAAAAATTCTGCCCTCCCAGTACCGCCTTCCTGCTAGTGGGATGATCAGATCAGAGTTAATTACAGTTGCAAATGATCAGAGTTGCAAAATACTGACTTTGATTTTGTACTGTTTATCATTCTACTAGTTTGTAGCATTTTCTTGCTGACAACCTCAGCTTTCATGTTATTGTATGATCAGAGTTGCAAAATACTGACATTGATTTTGTACTGTTTGTCATTCTACTAGTTTGTAGCATTTTCTTGCTGACAACCTCAGCTTTCACCAGCAGTTAACTATGCTTTACCTTAGTGCCCTAAGTATCTACCATTGAATAAACTGTTTTCTTGCCTTGAAACAAATATTGAGTCTTGCAACAACTGTACTGAGTAAACCTTTTATTCATATACATATGACAGGTTCATATACATGCCATAGCATACATGGCAATCATACTAGCATAGAGTAGTGTTCAGCCAGGCTATCTTGTCTTTTGCTCAGCATTCAAACGTTTTCTTAACAAAACTCACCAAGCAGGAAGTAATGACTGATAGTAATAATGTCCATACATCATGTAAACAGTTATATTTCCCTTTCTGCTTAAAACAGAATGAGAGGGCACCTAGTCAAATGGTACAATCGGAGGACAGAAGTTAACAAGTGCTGAGCATACTCTGATGATTCTGTCAATCAATGGTGCTTCAGACTCACGACAAACCAAGTAGTCGGTGGGAATAGTTCCTTGTAAGAAAGTGTACTTCCTGCGCAATAAACCAATCACTCGCTCGACATGTATTCGTACACTAGCAATACCCCTTGATTTCTCCACATCTATTGGATCTAGCTGAGCCTTTCCCTTTGTGAAAGCAGGGATTACAAGCTTTCCCTGTTTCAGTCCAACACTTTCATCAATGGTAAATCCTCTATCAGCCAGCACTGTGTCACCTGGTAGCAGCTTGTCTAAGAACCCACAGTTCTCTGTCAGAAACTTGTCTGACGTGCGTCCACCCCAAGCCTCTGACACAAACGAGATTGATCCTTGAGGTGTGATACCAATGAGAACTTTAATAGTATTGTGCTGCTTGTAATTCGAGAATGTCTGTGCTCGGGCCAGGAGGTTTGTAGGCTTTGCAATGAACACCTCAAAGCAGTCAATGATAACAGTCACTTTCCGCCCAAATGCATACTGGAAGCACATAGGCATAGTCCTCCACAAATCCTCTCTTTCAGGCCAGGAAACAAAACATGACAGTCTAGTATCTAGAGCTACTATCCATGTGCTAAATATGCGCGATACAGTGGCAAGGGATACTTGAAATGTGTATGCTAAATCTTGTAATGGTACATTAAGTCTTAGCTTTATGAGAACTATCATGAGCTCCTGGAAACTATCCAGACTCTGACTTTTGCGTGTAACAAATGGAGCTACGTGGTCAAAAATAACCATAAGAACTTCATATGAAGGCAGACCGGTATAAAATCTAACCTTCTCATCTGACTTGTAAAAGTCTTTGTTTGGGGCTTGATAACATGGCTCACCAAACATGTACTGGAACTCTTCTGTCTGTGTTCCGGTTGTCTTCAACTCTCGCTGTGTTCCGGATGTCTTCGACTCTCCCTGTGTTTCGGAAGTCTTCGACTCTCGCTGTGTTTCAGATGTCTTAGACTCTCGCTGTGTTTCGGATGTCTTAGACTCTCGGCTAACTGGCTTGCTGCTTAACAGATACGGCAACTCAGTTGTCAGTGTTTCAACAGGCCCTGGCTCCTCACTTGATATCGTAAGGTCAGCCATTTCCACGTCTAGGGGCACATCTTCAACTTTGGTCAAATCGATATCTTGCAAACGGTACCCAGTGGGATTTTGCGGCGTCCTCTTCGCTGCAGCCTCTACCCGTTGTTCAGCACCTCGCTTCGTGCGTTCTTTAGCCCGTACAGCCCTCTCTCCTACCTTCTTCTGTAGCTTTTCCTTTGTCCCTTCTTCTACGTATTCTTTCCTTCCAAGGTTCAGTGTGGGGGTCCAGTCCACATTATACCTATCCCACACGGGGGCAGCCCTGCCAGACACAAAATGCCGACTACATACACGTTCGGTCTGAAGGATATTTTTTGTCGTCGTGTCTCCGCGGCTGATCGCCGCTATCCACAGCCTCCGGCGTTCTTCCGTTAGTTTCTCATGCTCAACTCCCTGGTTGCTAACTAATTTCGGTATAGAAAAAAAGGAAATCTTCTCCCTATCCGAGTTTCTGTCAGATCTCGACCCACAGCCTACAATAATACACAGAACCATCGCTGAGAACGCGTAGGGGACACTGTGACCAGGGGGACGTTGCGCTGGGTCACAAAGATGGCGGATAGCAACCGTTCCTAAGGTCAGATCACGTGACTGAAAGCCGAGAATAGAAACAGTTCTCACGTACCGACCTTTTCATATTTCTACCTCTCAGCTAAGATTTACTTCTTTTCCCAGAAAATTAGTCTGCCACTTGCAGAAAAACAAAATGCCATTCGCACCACCTAATGCCACGTCATCCCTCCAAATAAGGCAAATGTGATCTTTTGTTGGTGTGTTGTGTTTGCTGTGTATATTGTGAATCATCATAGTAGAAC
Source organism: Branchiostoma floridae (assembly GCF_000003815.2). Taxonomy (NCBI): domain Eukaryota; kingdom Metazoa; phylum Chordata; class Leptocardii; order Amphioxiformes; family Branchiostomatidae; genus Branchiostoma; species Branchiostoma floridae. Next base: position 21,669,760 of record NC_049988.1, read on the forward strand.
TCTAGTTAACTTTAGGCCTCATAAATTCGATTGCATTTGGCTTCAGGCTAGAGTAAGACACATGTTATATTCTACTACACCATTTGTCTGTCCCTTTCATGTTACCTGCAATTAGCCCTCGGGCAAGCATTTACGAGCAACTATCATTACATCAGATTTTGTGTTTCTTGGATTAAAAAAAAACAAATAGTGGTTTTGCTGAACTGAAAGGGCAACGTAGCGCACACGCATGCATGTGTGTATGTGTGTATGTATGTGTGTATGCATGTGTGTATGTGTGTATAGGCACATGTGTCAAGGTGTGTGTGTGCCTACTCCTGTGTGTCTGTGTGTGCACGCCTGTGCATGTGTGTTTGTGCGTATGTGTGTGTGTGCACGCCTGTGCATGTGTGTACGTCTGCGTGTGTGTGTATATATATATACACATGTAAACAAGCGCGTGAAGATATGTGTGTGTGTGGAACTGTCTGCGTACATGTATATTTGTGTGTGTGTGTGTGCGTGTGTGTGAGTGAGTGTGTGAGTGTGTGTGTATGTGTGCACGCCTGTGTGTGTGTGTGCGCGTGTGTGTAGCTATAGACATTCTAATATTCGAAAGACAGAAAGTATACGAGTATTGCTGCGCTGTGTTTTGACGTTCCTGACACCTGTCAATCACTGTTATTGAGAAGAAGCATGACCACATGACTGAAATAAAAAGTTATATAAAAACTATCCCTGTTTGAAATGTTGTACTGAGTGTAAGTTACAACAGTATACTTTATATATTTTACACAAAATGGCACGCAGAGTTTGCGACGTCTCCAGAAAAACACGTTGATTTAATGACTACACTGAGTTCTGACGCACAAACTTGTTTGATGTTTCTCCCTCCCAGCACAGATTAACTTCTTTTCCCAGAAAATTAGTCTGCCACTTGCAGAAAAACAAAATGCCATTCGCACCACCTAATGCCACGTCATTCCTCCAGATGAAGGCAAATGTAGCCTTACGTCAACAGACTAATTAAGGTATTTCTTGGTATACTCATGTATTTTTCACATTTATACACTGCACGACGGTTGTCTACATAGTGCAGTCTGCACAATACTGCCCAAATGTACGAGCAAGCAGAGCCGGTCCGGTCTTCTTTCCCGCGCCCTAACCGCGGCCAAACCAGCGGGCCGCCGCCACAACCCCCTCCTGTCCGTCAGGTTGGTTCCCGTGGGCGTGTCCGCCATGGCAACGGGGCTGACAAGTCGCAAGAAGAGCAAGAAGCGTCTTCACACACGTACAAAGAAGAGGAGGTGGTGAAACGATATGCTAGGTACACGTCTGCAGGTAGCCGACGTTTTTTTTGTAACTTGCCTTTTTTAGTACACAACAGGTATTTATTTGCACACTTTTTTCAGAATGTTTTCAGGCAGAAATGGAGTATAATAATCTAAGGATACATACATTTTGCAATATAAGACAATTTTTATTCCCACTCTTTTTTCTGCATTTAAAATCATCAACAATAAAATTGACAATTTGTTAGAGTGATGATGCCACAACGGAACTGAAATCTGGTCTAATGTCATTTTGTTTATATGTCATTAAGTAAGCATAAGAAAACTGTTGTGTTTCTACTGTCCGGTTGAGCGACGAAGTTTAGCAACATCCAACTCTAGCCTTATTTTGTGCGCACAGTTGACAGGAACTGTAGAAAATAGTTTACCTCTACCTTCAGTTGATTTTGCACACCGTGGTTTGGTGTATTTGGCTATGATCGTGCTTGTACGATGCATATCTGTATAGTTACGCCATAATGTATGAAATGCTTTTCAATTTTACATTGTTATTGTTATTCATTGTATCACATCGACAGAGCTCTGGAAAAAGAGAGTATCACCAACCAAAACTCCTTTTTCCGACCATAGTCGTAAACACAACGTTAACGTCCGCGACATTATATATCTTCATTGATTGATTGAATGATTCAATTTTAAGTTGGTATGTGGACGTGTAATTATAATCTCTACAGACCGCACGTATCCGGGTGGAGCAAGCGGCCGCCGTGCTCGCTGTCGCTTCATCCGCTCCCACCGTAGCTACATGGCCGCTGGCATTGCCGTGCTGCTAAGTCTAGTTGCTGTGGGATTGGCCCCTTTGACTGTCATGAATAAGGAGGTAAACACCCTTGTACCACAAACTATCTTCAAACATCTTTATGCTGTTTTACTGCTGTTTCTCTTGATTTTTCGTCTTACGTTTTGTACTATGACTTTCGTCTGTAGGAAATAACTCAACTGTCCAACACTGTTGACGCCTTGAAGCGCGACCAAGACGACATACGCCAACTGTCCAACACTGTTGACGCCTTGAAGCGCGACCAAGACGACATACGCCAACTGTCCGCCGCTGTTGACGCCTTGAAGTGCGACCAAGACGACATGTCCACCACTGTTGACGCCTTGAAGCGCGGCCAAGACGACATACGCCAACTGTCCTCCACTGTTGACGCCTTGAAGCGCGACCAAGACGACATGCGCCAACTGTCCACCACTGCTGACGCCTTGAAGCGCGACCAAGACGACATGCGCCAACTGTCCTCCACTGTTGACGCCTTGAAGGGCGACCAAGACGACATGCGCCAACTGTCCACCACTGTTGATGCCTTGAAGCGCGACCTTGACAAGATACGCCAACTGTCCTCCGTTGTTAAAGCCTTGAAGCGCGACAAAGACGGCATGCGCCAACTGTCCACCACTGTTGACGCCCTGAAGCGCGACCAAGACAAGATACGCCAACTGTCCACCATTGTTAAAGCCTTGAAGCGCGACAAAGACGGCATGCGCCAACTGGCCACTACTTTTGACACCTTGAAGAGCGACCTGGACAAGGAGCAAAGCCGAACCGCCGCCTTGGAGCAGAGTCTTCACGAGATGCGTAAGGCGCTGCGTAAGTTGGGTTTGAATTGCTATGTGACCATCTAAACTTTGGGGACTATCATTATTCTATTGCGTGATGTCATTTTCCTCATAAATAATTCCTATGCCAGCAAGAAGATTTGCGTAAAGATATGGAGTTTGTATTCACAACCACAGCCAAAGTCCTCACCAAACTTTCGGCTGATTTCAGCTCTTCAGTGTATTCTGATGAGCGAAGGTTTGATACAGTATATTGATGTCTCTAGTCATTCATGATGGTATGTATATATATATATATATATATATATATATATATAAAGATACAACTTAATGGAGTGATGTTTTCTTCCGATGAAGTAATCCATCAAATATATCTGTGTTGTTAACCTAATTTGTTTCCAGCATCGTGTTCTACAGGTTACGCAGAGTTCCGTGGAATCTGTTACAAGGCCTACAACACACCGAAGAACTTCAGCGATGCGGCCGCGGCCTGTGGTGCAGACGGCGGCACCCTCGCCATGCCCCGAGACGCTGACACCAACGCCTTCCTGATCTCCTTGGACAAACCCTTGAGCAATAATTTCTTCTGGTTCGGCCTGCACGATCAGCGCGAAGAGGGAAGCTTTGAGTGGGTGGATGGTTCTGCACTTGGGACGTACAACGTCTGGGATCCGGGACAACCAAATAACTATGACGTCAACTCTGGTGGCCGCGAAGATTGCGTTTGTTATCCCGGATTCGCAAACTGGATCGACAGGTGGCACGACTTCCCATGCGACAGGGCGTTTAACTTCATGTGCCAGGCTGTCCCAGGTACTGGCTCTAACCGTCCTATTTCCTAACACCCGGCTCCATCTTTTAAACATGCCATAAGTATTCATCTGACTAAAGACGTTAGACCATCGATACTCTTGTTATAAACCATGTCAAAACACATCACTCCACATCTCACCCCTGCCATTTCTGTTCATGTTTTTCAGGACGTCCGTAGGCGACGGGTGGAATTCTCGCCACCACTGTACAGCGGATCTCCGACCATCCGCAGTAAAACTGACCAGCAGAATGTGAAACCTGGAATTGTAGCAGGTCAACGCGTTGTTTTATGAATACGTTTGCCGAGTAGAAAACTAATGGAAGAAATAGTGACTGGGCACCAAAGCGATGGATCACGTAATGTACAGTGGTAGACACGCCTGAGTTTTCATACAGGGAAAATGTACGTTTCTTGAAATATGCACGTAGCAATTTTTAAACATAGAAAATATTCTAGAAGCTGGAAAGGTCCTGGTTTGGCTGTATCAAACCCATCGCCTGTTGTTGGATCGTTTCCTTCAAAATGCTGAACAGACAGGATTAACAAAATGTAAGAACAACTTCACTTATAGTAATAAAGCGTAACCTCATTGTTTTCACAATAGACTGACTTCCTTTTGTTGTTGTAAAAGAGCACAGTGCCAGAACTGCTGGTATTTATTGATGGAAGGTCCTTTGTAACAAGACTGAACCAAGTTATAGAGATTTTTTTGCTGTTCTCCAATGTTTGTAGACTGTGCTCATTTGAGCCTGGACCACTGAAGAAGCCACATTGATTAAATCGGTCTGTGTAAAAGACTGAATAAAAGTTGTAAACGGGAATTCTGCGGCTCCGGCTGTCTTACTGAGTGTGACTGCGATGAGAAAAATGTCGGTTAGCCTGAGGATCAGTTCTCTCCCTAGTTATCCAACCTTTGGATACTGATTTGTGCTGATGTGTTTGATGTTGAGCTGAATGTGACTTATGTTAGTAGATTTGCTTGGCTATATTATAGTATAGGGCGTGCTGTACCCAAAACTATGTTCCACACATAACGGCCTTTTCTTTGCAAACGCTCCCGGACTTTGCTTAGTCCTGCTTTACAAGAACAAATTCTTCATTCTTGTTGTTCCGTTGGTAGATTGGTTCTTCTGCGTCAGAAGATGTTGTTTTGCGCCAGAAGATGCTGTAACAAACACGGTCATGTGAAGACAAAGAATGACTGTGAAAAACTCCAGCACGACATTAATAACATCTGTTCATGGGAGAAGACGTGGCTTGTGGCTTTTAATCCCTCCAAATGCGAAGTAATGTCGGTCCCAGCCTCCAGAAACCCGATAACATTCCCCTACTCCCTCCACCAACACCCCCTGACCAAGGTAAGTTCCACCAAATATCTTGGCCTTCACATGTCTTCCAACTTGACCTGGGGCAAACACGTTGAAAAAACTACATCAAAAGCTAACAGGACATTAGGTATGTTACGCCGCTGCCTGCGGATATCAAGCACTGCGGCCAAAGAGAGAGCCTACATGGCTCTTGTTAGACCATGTCTCGAGTACGGCTGTAGTGTTTGGGACCCTCACACCAAGGCCCAGGTGAGTAGCCTAGAGATGCATGGTGCAATGAAGAGCTGCCCGATATGTACTTAATGACTACAGACGCACAAGCTCAGTTACCAACATGCTCCACAACCTTGGTTGGCAGTCCCTCGAACTTAGAAGGAAGATTGCCCGCCAGGTCACCATGTACAAAATCATCAACAACATCATGTATGTACCTCACACGACCATGCTTGTCCCGGTGGCTCGATGCTCCCGCCGCACCAATCACTCACAAACATTGCAGGCCATCGCGAGCAGGAACAACTACTACAGGCTCTCGTTCTTCCCTCGTACCATCAGAGAGTGGAATGGACTTGAGCCTGGTGTGGCGGAGGCGGGGTCTCTCTCCCAGTTCAAAACTGAGCTGGGGAGGACCCTGCTGCATTGAGCCACCCCCACACGTCTTGTATATACGTAAATATGTGCTCTATTAACCCAATTAATTCACCTGTCCTGTCTTTTGCACACAGAAAATCAGTTTGTTTTCATTTCCCATAGCATTATTCCTTCATTTTCCCATGTCTATTTGTACCGGTCACTTGTATTTAACCCATGCGTAGTCTGCCAATAATCTCAAAAATTGAGGCTAGGCAGTATGAAAGAAGAGAAGAAGAAACATCCAGCTCATGAAACGGCTCCTCCTGGCGCCCATGGTTATATTGCACCGTTTCGTCAGCCACACACCTGACGGCATTTTTAAATCATCAACAGATAAACAAGCAAAACACTGTTGCATATCTTTAAACTAATATTATTTTAAATCTTCAAAAGGCCTTCTGCCGCTCTCTGTTACCTTGTACAATATTTTCCATGTTTCTACTTCAACCTCCCAGCACCAAAATAGCCCTTCTTTTCCTAGAAAAATTAGTCTGCCTCTTGCAGAAAAACAAAAACAATGCTATCTTCAGCACGTCATACCGCGCCATCCCTCCAAATAAGGGCAAATATATCCTCACTTCTTCAGACTCATCACGGCATTATTGTCCATATTCATGCACTTTGGCTGCTGTACTGTTCGCCTGTTGTCTGTACAGTGAGGTCATGTACGAGCAAGCAGAGCCGGTGCGGTCCCCTTTTCCGCACTCTGACAGCGGTCAAACCAGCGGGCCGCCGTCCCAACCCCCTCCTGTCCGTCAGGGTGGTTCCCGCGGGCGTGTCCGCCATGGCAACGTCGCATATGACAAGTCGCAAGAAGACCAAGAAACGTCTACAGACACGTACGAAGAAGCCGAGGAGGTGAAACGCTATGCCACGTACACGTCTGCAGGTAGCCGTCGGTTTTGTAACTTGCCTTTTTTCAGGAATACATGTACCTTGGTATTTTGACACAATATCATGTAGAGATGGCGAATAATCACTTACTTCTCATTACTTATTTCACCACTGTAAAACTGAGACAGATGTGTATTTCTCCTAGACCGCACGTATCCGGGGGGAGCAAGCGGCCGCCGTGCTCGCTGTAGCTTCATCCGCTCCCACCGTAGCTACATGGCCTCCGGTATTGCCGTCCTGCTAAGCCTATTTGCTGTGGGATTGGCCCCTCTGTCTATCATGAACAAGGAGGTAAACACTCTTGTACCACAAAGCTACTTTTAAACATCGTTATACTGTGCCTGTTGTTCTTGTTTAGTGATTACCAATATGGAACATACTGGCTTACTGCTGTTTTCCCTTCAATTTTTTCTGCTTACGTATGATACTCCGACTTTCGTCTTTAGCAAATAACTCAACTGTCCACCACTGTTGACGCCTTGAAGCGTGACCAAGACGACATGTTCACCACTGTTGACGCCTTGAAGCGTGACCAAGACGACATGTCCGCCACTGTTGACGCCTTGAAGCGTGACCAAGACGACATGTCCACCACTGTTGACGCATTGAAGCGCGACCAAGACGACATGACCGCCACTGTTGACGCCTTGAAGCGAGACCAGGACAAGGAACGCAGGCGAACAGCCGCCTTGGAACAGCGTTATATTTGTGATGGTCTATATGCCAACATCATAAGAATGGAAGGGAAAAATTTGGGGCGCTGACTTCCATTATTCCATTGCACGATATCATTTCTTTCGTCAATAGTTCGTATAACTGCATGTATGTACAAGAAAGAAAGCTTCACAAGCTAATGGGGAGATATGTTGATGAAGTAAGTGTAACGATTTGTTTTGATTCATTCCAGAACATTTTCAATAGCACCAAACTCTGTTGTTGATTCATTTTTTTCCAGTGTCTTGTTCAAAAGGTTACACAGTGTTCCGTGGAATCTGCTACAAGGCCTTCAACACACCCAAGACCTTCAGTGGAGCGGCCGCGGCCTGTGGTGAAGACGGCGGCACCCTCGCCATGCCCCGAGACGCTGAGACCAACGCCTTCCTGGTCTCCCTGCACAATGCTTTGAATGAATTTACCTCCTTCTGGATCGGCCTGCACGATCGGCGCGAAGAGGGAAGCTTTGAGTGGGCGGATGGTTCTCCACTAGGCACGTACAACGTCTGGGCTCCAGGAGAACCTAACAACTATGGGGGCAACGAAGATTGCGTTCTTTACTCCGCCGACTGGAAATACAAGTGGAACGACGTACCATGCGGCACAGCGTTCCGCTTCATCTGCCAGACTGTTCCAGGTAGGCGTATAACCGTACTGTTTCCCGAAACCTTTCATTCAAGTGAACGTGCCACAGCGGAAGTGTCCATTACACGGAGTGCACCGTCATAACCTCATAACCATAAAATATTCATATGCAGATATCTAACATGCAAATCAGGGACTAATTTTGCATAATTGAAACAAAAATTGCAAAATCGTTAAATGAGAAATGATGGGAATTCTATATTTGTGACATTTGTAAGCTAATTGAAGTTGTACATTTCATGCACAAATTAATTTTATGTAGGTAATCTAGTTAGTATTGCTATTGTTATAAACACATCACTCCACGTCTCATCCCTGCTAATGTTGCTTATTTTTCCAGGACGTCCATAGGCGACAGGCGGAACTCTCACTACCACTGTACAACGTCTCTTCGGCAAGCTAATCAGCTAAACGTGAAATCTGGAGTTATAGCAACAGAGGAAATCAGCACGTTGTTTTCTGAATACGTTTAAGAGTTTGTCCAGTAGAAAACTTATAGAAGAAATAGTGAAATGGCACCAAAGAAATGGATCACTTATTGTACAGTGGTACACACGATAAGTAGTTTCTATACAGAGAAAATGCACATTTCGTAAGATATGCACATGTATGCCAATATGGCCACATATACCATATTTTTAACATAGAAAACGTTCTAGAATGTTGAAAGTTCCTTGTTTGGCTGTATCAAACCTATTGCCTGTTTTTGGAGCGTTTTCTACAAAATGCTAAACAGACAAAACAAACAAAATGTAAGCACAACTTCACTAAAAGTGATAATGCGTAATTTCACTGTTTTCACAATTAACAGATGTCCTTTTGTTGTTGTAAACGAACGAAAAACACCATGCCAGAACTGCTGGTACTTATAGAGGGGATTTCCTTTGTAACAAGCCTGAAACAAGTTATAGAGATTTTTGCTGTTCTCCAAAGTTTGTAGACTGTGCTCACGTGAGCCTGGACCACTGAAGAAGCCACATTGATGAAACCCGGTCTGTGTGACAGACTGAATAAAAGTTGTAAACGGGAACTCTGCGGCTCCGGCTGTTTTAGTGAGGGTGACTGTGATGAGAAAGTTGTCGGTTAGCGTGAGGATCAGTCCACTCCATATATGCTAGTTATCCAGATTTGGACAATGACAATTAAAACCTCATGAGGCATGAAGGTGCAGTGCTTACAATGTGTTAGCGGTTGAGCTGAGTGTGAGTTATGCTAGTAGATTAGCATGGCTATATTACAGCACAGCCTACAGGGCGTGATGTGCACAAAACCTGTGTTCCACTCATGGCCGCCTTGTGTTACCCAAAGTGCCCAACATCACATTGCCACAAGACAGGGACCCGGCCGGGCAGCTTTAGGGAACGAAAATTCCGATATGAAAAAATGAAAAAAAAAGAACGAAATTAATTCAACAGCATGCCTTGTGCATATTTATTGGCATATACAAACTGTAATTTTTCGTTTCCGCAAACGGCCAGACCAGGCCCTGGGTAGTAATGTGACGTAGGCCTAAGTACTGCTTTACAAGAACAAATGCTTCATTCTTCAGATATAATCACCATCCACTCTGAATTTAAGTTACTTTCTCCTGGCTAAAATAAGTGGAAACATCGACAAACACATAAAAAAACAATACCTCCATTTTTTTCGCGGAGGTAAAGACAACACCTCGGAGGTTGAATCTCTGAGTTTAAGTTGCTTACTGCTCCAAACTGGTGACACAGGTAAATATGTTTTATTTTAGAATATTTCCCTCTCATATGTCAGTGGCCAATGGGATTTGGTTTTTAAAAAATCCATGTAATGACAACTCTAAGATTTAAAATTACCCAGTGACGTGCAATTTTATATGCTTATTCTTCTAAATAGAATTTGGGCGAGGCATGAAGCCTGGAGGATGCATTTTTATGGCAGTATTTTCTCTATCCCGCGGGGGGGGGGGGGGGCACAAGTAGTAGGGGCAGGTATATAGGGGGGCTACCTCGCCATATGGATCAAGTGCGAACCCCGCTTGGGGTGTGGTGTAATGAGGGGTGAATTAACCATTTCCGATGGTTAAGAAACTCCCCGTACATAAGGAGCATCGGGCGTTAAGTTCGTCCTTAGTCGTCAAACCTCTGCACGTGAAAGAACCCGGCTCACTTATCGAGAAGAGTAGGCGCGTTTGGCTAAACACATAACCAGTTTGGAACCCAGAATCGCTGCTCAAAATGAAACGTACAAGATAAAGGCCATAAAATGTATGCAATATTATGATATCGCACAATTTAACCACGATGATCAAGCAATGTTTTTTTTTCTCTTGAATATAAGATTTTTCGAACCCAGATTCTAATTTCAAACCTTGTCGCTACGTTTACTGTGATGTCATAACAAGTCATATTTGGATTTCCATACGACAAAAGCAACTTGAGTTGAAGAATGGCTCTCTGATGGTGCGATGTACAATAACTGGAGAAGGGTGACCATTTGCCACAGTTGCACTGGTTTCCTAGATGAAATGATACTACCATAGTTACTGGATATACATTTGTTCAAATCATGTTGTATGTTGCTTCATTAAAATCTTGAAGTGACTGTCTGCTTAATTCATACCGCCGGCGCCATTTTAATTTTAAATTTTTCTCCAGACACCACACCCGTGCAGCAGCCGCAGACTTATTGGTGGTCCATTGCGGACGCCGCTGCGAGCATACCCAACGCTTTGTACGTCTCCAGAGCAGGTAAAACTTTGTAATTTTGTCTCATATTCGTCGTGCGATTGCCGTAAGATCACAAGCTGATTACAAGTTTTGTACCAAAATCAACTGTCTTGTTGCGAAAGGACTGCCGTAGAAGCTTGCCTAGGGTTGATTCTGCCATAGACTGTTCATAACTCTACAACATTAAAATCTTATAACAACCTTCGACGGATGTGACTGAGTCGCTATGATACAAACTCGACTTAAATACAGACAAATATGATTTCTTCAGCAATTATAGAATTGAAACAAACGGGGCAAAGTTAAAAGAGCACATCATGCAATGATCAAAACTGACACTTTGGTAGACTGCTTCGTTTGAAGAACAATGTTTCGTGACACTTATCAGTTTTATTGTATGAGCCCTGAAAGATTAGCTCAATCTGCGCTAAAGGTCATCGCAATAAGCCAATCAATGTTGTTTAGTTGTTTTAAAGAGGCAATTCTAATATAGACAAAATCGGTCAGCTCTTCGTATGTTAAATAAATAGAAATAAATAAATAGATTGATTACCATGGAAGCTCATCTGTGTTGGTAGTAATCATAGTACAGTACTTTAGTAGTATGAAATAGATTGCTTAGTGAATTACCGATCGTGATTTTATTTTCTACTATCATGTTATTTATTGTGTGTTAGTACGAACTATTCTGGATGAACATTAAGCTATGTATGTATGTATGTAATTTCCAGCACGAAAATTGGACTTCCCCAAATTTTCGGCTGTCCATCTCATGTCTGTGTCAGTCTTTGTATATCCTTCACAAAGACTGGAGTTGGATAGTCAAAACTCTCGTGTTCGATTTTCGCGTTGGAAATTAAAGTTCAAAGTTTTGAAAAATCATTGCTTTACAGGCTTTTGTTTTTTAACAGACCGCACGTATCCGGGTGGAGCAAGCGGTCGCTGTGCTCTCTGGAGCTTCATCCGCTCCAGGCTCACCTACATAGCCGCGGGCATTGCCGTTCTGCTAAGCCTGGTAGCTGTGGGACTCGCCCTCCTGGCGTTCATCAACAATGGGGTAAGCGCTCTCGTATTATAAAGGTCTGTCGTAAAGTAATTGCCTTTGTTCTGTTTACTGAGTCCATCAAGCCATAACTTTCTGATTTTTCATATTGTTGTTTCAACGTTTGGTCTGGCGTACGTATATACGTTTATGCGTTCGTAGGAAACATCTGAACTGACCAGCACTGTTGACGCCTTGAAGCGCGACCAGGACGACATGCCCACCACTCTTGTCGACATGCGCCAACTGTCCACCACTGTTGACACCTTGAAGCGCGGCCAAGACGACATACGCAAACTGTCCACCACTGTTGACACCTTGAAGCGCAACCAAGACAACAGGTCCACCTCTGTTCACGCTTTGAAATGCAACCAAGACGGCATGCGCCAACTGTTCACCACTGTTGACGCCTTAAAGCGTGACCAAGGCAACATGACCACCACTGTTGACGCCTTGAAGCGCGACCAAGACGACATGCGCCAACTGTCCACCGCTGTTGACGCATTGAAGCGCGACCAAGACGACATGCGCAAACTGTCCGCTACTATTGCCACCTTGAAGCGCGACCAAGACGACATGCGCAAACTGTCCGCTACTATTGATGCCTTGAAGCGCGACCAAGACGACATACGCCAACTGTCCACCGCTGTTGACGCCTTGAAGAGTGACCAAGACCACATGCGCAAACTGTCCGCTACTGTTGACGCCTTGAAATGCGACCAAGACCACATGTCCACCACTGTTGATGCCTTGAAGCGAGACCAAGACAACATGCGCCAACTGGCCACTTCTGTTGACGCCTTGAAGCGCGACCAAGATGACATGCTCACCACTGTTGACGCCTTGAAGCGCGACCAAGACGACATGCGCCAACTATCCACCACTGTTGACACCTTGAAGCGAGACCTGGACAAGGAGCGCAGCCGAACCGCCGCCTTGGAGCAGCGTCTTCACGGGATTAGTAAGACGCTGTGTTAGTTCACGTGTATACTATTTGTTAGCATTCTTGTTATGTTAACATAATAAGAATGGAAGGGAAAAATCACGGCACTGATTATCAACATTCCACTGCGCGATATTATTTCCTTCATCAATAGTTCATATGGCTGCAGGGTGATTTGCTTTAATAAATAGAGTCTATCTTCACAACCACAGTCAATGTCCTCACCAAAGTTTCGGCTAATTTGATGAGAGTATTCAACATATTATATTGATGTCTCTAATAAGCAATGATTGTAACGTTACAAGTATGAAATGCTATATATATATATATATATATATATATATATGTATATGTAGGAAGTGTATGAAGGAAGTGTAATGATTTGTTTAGATTTATTCCAGTCAATAGGACCAAACTGTTGTTGATTATTTTTTTGCAGTGTTGGCGCCTAAAGGTTACGCAGAGTTCCGTGGAATCTGCTACAAGGCCTACGACACACACAAGACCTTCAGCGGTGCGGCCGCGGCCTGTGGTGAAGACGGCGGCACCCTCGCCATGCCCCGAGATGCTGAGACCAACGCCTTCCTGATCTCTTTGCACAATGCCGTGAGCGACATTCTGCCCTTCTGGATCGGCCTGCACGATCAGCGCGAAGAGGGAAGCTTTGAGTGGGTGGATGGTTCCGCACTTGGGACGTACAACAACTGGGCTCCGGGACAACCGGACAACCTTTGGGGCAACCAAGATTGCGTTCTTTACTCCGCACCCTGGGAAGACAAGTGGAACGACGTACGATGTGACGTAACGTTTCCCTTCATCTGCCAGGCCGTCCCAGGTACTTCTTATAACCGTACCATTTCCCGAAAAGTCTCTGTCTAGTGAACATGCCACAGCTTCTGTATCCACTACACGGAGTGCATCAGGCCATCATAACATTCATTAAATATTCATATACAGATATCAAACATGCAAATGAGGGACGGATTTGCATAATTCAAACAAAAATTGCAAAATCATTTAATGATAAATGACGGTAATTTTATGCTTGTCACATGTCTAAGTTGGCTGACTTTGAACATTCCATTTATGAATGAATTTGTGTTCGCCGGACTCCAGTTAGCATCGCTATTTTTATAAGTAACACTGGTTCACCTTTATCCGAGGGTAACCTATATTTGTTGTTTGTACAAAAAACGTATTTAGGTATATAGAGTCGACGGACGGTGGTTTAAAATTGGAACATTTTGAAAATATTGCAAATTTGAAACCACTGTCAGCAGACTTAATACTCCTAAATGTGCTGTTTTTAAAGACAACGGATAAAGGTCACCCCATGGATAACGGTGAACTAGCGTTACATAACTACACATCTCACCCCTGCTAATGTTGCTCACTTTCCAGGACGTCCGTAGGCGACAGGCGGAACTCTCGCCACCACTGTACAGCGGCTCTCCGACAATCCGCAGTAAAGCTAATCAGCAAACGTGAAACCTGGATTTATTGCAACAGGTCAAATCAGCACGTTGTTTTATGAATACGTTTAAGAGTTTGTTGAGTAGAAAACTAATGGAAGAAATAGTGAATGGGCACCAAAGCAATGGATCACGTACTGTACAGTGGTAGACAGGCCTGAGTTTTCATACAGAGAAAATGTACATTTCGTAAGATATGCACGTAGCCATTTTTAAACATAGAAAACATGCTAGAAACTGAAAAGCTACTGGTTTGCCTTTTTGGCTGTATCAAACCAATTGTCTGTTTCTCGAGCGTACAAGACAAACAAAATGTAAGCCCAACTTCACTGATAGTTCAGTGTACTACTAATAGTAATAATAATACGTAATCTCTGCTGTTTTCACAACAGACTTTCTTTTGTTGTTGTAAACGGTCGACAAAGGCACGCCAGAACTGCTGGTATTTATTAATGGAATTTCCTTTGTAACGTTTCGTGAAATATGCACATAGCCATTTTTAAACATAGAAAACATTCTAGAAGCTGGAAAGCTCCTGGTTTGGCTGTATCAAACCCATCGCCTGTTGTTGGAGCGTTCCTACAAAAGCTGAACAGACAGGTTTAACAAAATGTAAGAACAACTTCACTTATAGTAATAAAGCGTAACCTCACTGTTTTCACAATAGACGGACTTTCTTTTGTTATTGTAAAAGAGCACAGTGCCAGAACTGCTGGTATTTATTGATGGAAGGTCCTTTGTAACAAGACTGAACCAAGTTATAGAGATTTTTTGCTGTTCTCCAATGTTTGTAGACTGTGCTCATTTGAGCCTGGACCACTGAAGAAGCCAGGGTGGTGAAACCGGTTTGTGTGACAGACTGAATAAAAGTTATAAACGGGAACTCTGCGGCTCCGGCTGTCTTACTGAGGGTTGACTTTGGTGAGAAAGCTGTCGGTTAGCGTGAGGATCAGTCTGTAATGTCTCCAGAAAAATAACACGGGGATTCAATTACTACATTATGAGTTCTCCCGTACAAACTTTTTGATGTGTCTCCCTCCCAGCCCAGATTAACTCCTTTTCCCAGAAAAACAAAATGCCACTTGTATCACCTAATGCCACGTCATCCCTCCAGATGAATGTAAATATGGCCTGTTGTTGTTGTTTGTGTTTACTGGGTATGTTGTGTATTATCATTGTTGAACTCTGGTATCTTTAGGCCTCATCAATTCAATTTCGTGGTTCTTGGCCCAAAAATATATTCTGGTTATGCTGAACTGTATGAAAAACATAGCGTACAGACATGTGTGTGTGTTAATGTGTATGTGAGAATATACACTGTGCGGTTTATGTGTGTGCGCACATGATTGTGTGTGTTAAATTAATGTGTATGTATACGTGTGCATATACACTGCATCCATGTGTGTGAACTATGTGGCACTGTGCATACATGCACGTGTATGTGTGTCTAAGCATCTGTGTATAAGCACATTGCGTGTATGTGTAAATATAGGCATGTGTGTGCAGGTGTGTATAGGCTTGAAACGTAGTACGAGAGGAACACAAATAGATATCAATTATGCAAATCATGACTAAATTTGCATAATTGATTAGAAAACCATTCAGGTAAATTGTGCTGATAAGAGCCTTCTTTGTACATCATTTGCATTGAGACCAACTTATTTGGCGAAGGTCGTGGTTAAGCTTATATTAAAGAAAGACGGCATACGACAATTACTGCGCTGTTCCCTGACGTTCATGATACCTGTCAATCACTGTTATAAAAATTTACATGATCATATGACTGAAATTAAACGTTATGAAAACAAACTCTGAAATTCCCTGTTTCTTATGTTGTTACAGTTGGGAGGAATGTAAGTTATTACAGCACATAGTGCTATATTATAGTACACTTTACGTGTTTTACCCAAAATTTCAGGAAGGATTTGCAACGTATCCAGAAAAACACGCGGATTTAATGACTACATCAACACTTAAGAGTTTTCACGTACAAACTTTTCATGTTTCTCCGTCTCAGTCCAGATTAACTTCTTTTCCCAGAAAATTAGTCTGCCACTTGCAGAAAAACAAAATGCCATTCGCACCACCTAATGTCACGTGATCCCTCCAGATGAAAGCAAATGTGGCCTTACGTCGTCAGACGAATTAAAGTATTACTTGGTATATTCATGTGTATTTCAAATTTATGCACTGCAAGACACGACATAAAATTATTATGATAAATTATACCTATTTCTGCATGTTTATAGCAAAATCTGTCAGATAATTTACAGGGATGCATGAATCAAATTCATTTCTACGAGATTTCCACGATCAGTTTAACAATATATACATATTCTCCTTGTCGACCCTGACGTTCTGACATGTAAATGGCGCCACCTGGCAACTCTTAGCAATACTGCAGCCCTAAGCATGGGATTCCCACTTGGGTGAAGACGCCAAATAAAAATTTATTGTAGAAAATCTATAAAAGTATGCGTTATCGTATAACTCTCACGTATGTTTACTGTCTACATGTTGTGTGACGCACACGGAAAATTTCAGACGAAGAAAAAAAGACAATTGTTTTCCCCTATGTGTGCATATAGATGAATTCAATATATGTGATGGGTTTCCAAACATGATCAAAAAGGTAGAATGTCTTTTAAAATTGTTTTCGATACCTCTCTTTCAATATGCAACAAACAAACAAAGAAAACGATTACGTGTGTAACTGATTTGTCTGGAAACGTGCGTTGTTTGCCACTCGTGATTTTCTTTCATCTTTGGTTTCTAATTTCTTCTTATTGCACATTGTTTTTTGGACCCTGCCTGACGCAGGACGTGTATTTTTGCTGTGCAGAAACCTGACAAGTCGCACCATGCCGGGAGGGCAACAGCAGTCCCAAACTGGTGACACAGGTAAAAATATTTTTGCAAATATTTTCTCTCTACATATGTCAGCGGCCAATGGGATTTGTTTAAAAATCTATGTAATGACAACACTAAGTTTTAAAATTAATCAGTGCCAGGCTATTCCATATCTTTATTCTTCCAAATATCATTCGGCCGAAGCATGAAGCTCGAAAGATGCACATTTATGACAGTTTTTTTGTCTACCCCTGCTTGCGGAATGGTGTAATGAGTCGTCGCATCCAACATTTCGTATGGCGAAGTAAACCCCCGTACAAGGAATGCGCCAGCGTTATAATGTCCTCTATTGTCAATTGACAAACCTGTGTAAGTAAATTAGCCCGACACATTTATCGAGAAGAGTAGGTGCGTTTGGCTGAAGACAACCAGTTTGGAACCCGGAATCGCTGCTCAAGATGAAACGTACAATTAAAAGCCATAAAATATATGCAATATTATGATATCGCACAATTTAACCACGATGATCAAGCAATGTTTTTTTCTCTTAAATATAAGATTTTTCGAACCCAGATTCTAATTTCAAACATTGTCGCTACGTTTACTGTGATGTCATCACAAGTCATATTTGGATTTCCATGCGACAAAAACAAATTGAGTCTGAAAAATGACTCTCTGATGGTGCGATGTACAATAACTGGAGAAGGTTGACCATTTGCCACAGTTGCACTGGTTTCCTAGATGAAATGATACTACCATAGTTACTGGATATACATTTGTTCAAATCATGTTGCATATTGCTTCATTAAAATCTTGAAGTGACTGTCTGCTTAATTCATACCGTCGGCGCCATTTTAATTTTGTAATTTTTCTCCAGATACCACACCCATGCAGCGGCAGCAGACTGATTTTCAGGCACGTGCCGACGCCGCTGCGAGTGTGCCCAACCCTATGTACGCCTCCGGAGCAGGTAAATCGTTTTTTAAGTCTGCTTATGGCGTCCTGTTCCTGTCTCGCTTTTATACGTACATTTTGTCCTATATCTGGAGTGTGTTTAATTTTATGATTTTTCCCCAGGCACCACACCCATGCAGCAGCCGCAGACTGATTGGCAGTCCATTGCGGACGCCGCTGCGAGCATACCCAACGCTTTGTACGTCTCCAGAGCAGGTAAAACTTTGTCATTTTGTCTCATATTCGTCGAACGATTGCCGTAAGATCACAAGCTGATTACAAGTTTTGTACCAAAATCAACTGTCTTGTTGCGAAAGGACTGCCGTAGAAGCTTGCCTCCGGTTGATTCTGCCATAGACTGTTGATAACTCTACAACATTAAAATCTTATGACAACCTTCGACGGATGTGACTGCGTCGCATTGACACTAACTTGACTTTGATTCAGACAAATATGATTTCTTCAGCAACTATAGAATTGAAACAAACGGGGCAAAGTTAAAAGAGCACATCATGCAATGATGAAAACTTATATGTTGGTAGACTGCTTTGTTTGAAGAACAATGTTTAGTGACCCGTATCAGTTTTATTGTATGAGCCCTGAAAGATTAGCTCAATCTGCGCTAAAGGTCATTGCAATAAGCCAATTAATGTTGTTTAGTTGTTTTAAAGAGGCAATTCTAATATAGACAAAATCGGTCTAGCTCTTTGTATGTTAAATAAATAGAAATAAATAAATAGATTGCTTATCAAAGAAGCTCATCTGTGTTGGTAGTAATCATAGTACAGAGCTTTAGTAGTATGAAATAGATTGCTTAGTGAATTACCGATCGTGATTTTTATTTTCTACTATCATGTAATTTATTGTGTGTTAGTACGAACTATTCTGGATGAACATTAAGCTTTGTATGTATGTATGTAATTTCCAGCACGAAAATTGGACTTCCCCAAAATTTCGGCTGTCCATCTCAGGTCTTTCAATCATTCACAAAGACGGGAGTTGGACAGTCAAAACTTTCTTGTTCGATTTTTGCGTTGGAAATAAAAGTTCAAAATTTTGAAAAATCATTCCTTGCTTTAAATCCTCTTTTCTAACAGACCGCACATATCCGGGTGGAGCAAGTGGCCGCCGCGGTCTGTGTAGCTTCATCCGCTCCAGGCTTATTTACATCGCCACGGTCATTGCCGTGCTGCTAAGCCTGATCGCTGTGGGACTCGCCCTCCTGGCGTTCATCAACAATGAGGTAAGCGTTCTTGTATCATAAAGGCCTGTTGCAAAGTAATTGCCTCCGTTCTGTTTATTGAGTCCATCAAGCCATAACTTTCTGATGTTTCATATTGTTGTTTCAACGTTTGGTCTGGCGTACGTATATACGTTTATGCGTTCGTAGGAAACATCTGAACTTACCAGCACTGTTGACGCCTTGAAGCGCGACCAGGACGACATGCCCACCACTCTTGACGACATGGGCCAACTGTCCCCCACTGTTGACACCTTGGAGCGCGACCAAGACAACATGCGCCAACTGTCCACCACTGTTGACGCCTTAAAGCGCGACCAAGACGACATGCGCCAACTGTCCACCACTGTTGACACCTTGAAGCGCGACCAAGACATGTCCACCTCTGTTCAAGCTTTGAAATGTGACCAAGACGACATGCGCCAACTGTCCGCCACTGTTGACACCTTGAAGCGCGACCAGGACGACATGCGCCAACTGTCCGCCACTGTTGACGCCTTGAAGTGCGACCAAGACGACATGCGCCAACTGTCCGCCACTGTTGACGCCTTGAAGCGCGACCAAGACGACATGCGCCAACTGTCCGCCACTGTTGACGCCTTGAAGCGTGACCAAGACGACATACGCCAACTGTCCGCCACTGTTGACGCCTTGAAGCGTGACCAAGATGACATGCGCCAACTGTCCGCCACTGTTGACACCTTGAAGCGAGACCTGGACAAGGAGCGAAGCCGAACCACCGCCTTGGAGCAGCGTCTTCACGGTATGAGTAAGTCGCCAGGTAGGTTGGTTATTTAGTTGTCAAATGGACTATTTGTGATGGCAACGTAGTCAGTGTAATAGCAGGAAATTTTGTGACAATTCTTCATCATCTTATTGACTTCATCCATAATGTCCTTACATGTGCCTGTTGTTTCACTAACTCATACCATTTACTAATTATGCTGGTATTGAATAAAACCAATGGGAGATATGGCCTTCTGATGCAGTAAATGTAATGGGCTGTCAGTGATGGAATTCTGGAACATTTTTAATATCACCACTATCTTTCCCTACGCGTGTTGCTGACTCGCTGTTTTCCAGCATCTTGCCCTGAAGGTTACACAGTGTTCCGTGGAATCTGCTACAAGGCCTTCAACACAATGAAGACCTTCAGCAATGCGGCCGCGGCCTGTCGTGAAGACGGCGGCACCCTCGCCATGCCCCGAGACGCTGAGACCAACGCCTTCCTGATCTCCTTGTACAAGTCCGTGCGCGACAGGCCCTTCTGGTTCGGCCTGCACGATCAGCGCGAAGAGGGAAGCTTTGAGTGGGTGGATGGTTCTGCACTTGTGACTTACACCTTCTGGGCTCCGGGAGAACCGGACAACCGTGGGGGCAACCAAGATTGCGTTTTTTACTCCGCATCCCTGAACGACAAGTGGGCCGACTTCTCATGCCACATGCCACTTTTCTTCATATGCCAGGCTGTTCCGGGTAGGCTTATAAACGTACCGTTTCCTGAAACCTTTCTGTCTAGTGAACATGCCACAGCTTAAGTATCCATTACACGGAGTGCATTAGACTATCATAACATCCATGAAATATACAGATATCAAACATGCAAATGAGGGACTGATTTGCATATTTCAAACAAAAATTGCAAAAGCCTTTAATGCAAAAATGATGGGAATCTTATAGTTGTGACATGTGGAAGTTAGTTGAAGATGAACATTCCATGCATAAATTAATTCATGGAGGTACTCTAGTTAGTATTGCCAGTTAGTATTGTTATAGACACATCACACTGCCATTTCTGTTCATGTTTTCCAGGACGTCCGTAGGCGACAGGCGGAACTCTCGCCACCACTGTACAGCGGCTCTCCGGCAATCCGCAGTAAAACTGACCTACAAAACGTGAAACTTGGAATTATAGCAACAGAGGAAATCAGCACGTTGTTTTATGAGTACGTTTAAGAGTGTGTCGAGTAGAAAACTGATGGAAGAAATAGTGAATGGGCACCAAAGCGATGGATCACGTAATGTACAGTGGTAGACACGCCTGAGTTTTCATACAGAGAAAATGTTTCTTGAAATATGCACGTAGCAATTTTTAAACATAGAAAATATTCTAGAAGCTGGAAAGCTGCTGGCTTGGCTGTATCAAACCCATCGCCTGTTGTTGGAGCGTTTCATACAAAAGCTGAACAGACAGGTTTAACAACTTCACTTATACTAATAAAGCGTTACCTCACTGTTTTCACAATAGACGGACTTCCTTTTGTTGTTGTAAAAGAGCACAGTGCCAGAACTGCTGGTATTTATTGATGGAAGGTCCTTTGTAACAAGACTGAACCAAGTTATAGAGATTTTTTTGCTGTTCTCCGATGTTTGTAGACTGTGCTCATTTGAGCCTGGACCACTGAAGAAGCCAGAGTGGTGAAACCGGTTTGTGTGACAGACTGAATAAAAGTTATAAACGGCAACTCTGCGGCTCCGGCTGTCTTACTGAGGGGTGACTTTGTTGAGAAAGATGTCGGTTAGCGTGAGGATCAGTCTGCAATGTCTCCAGAAAAATAACACGGGGATTCAATTACTACATTATGAGTTCTCCCGTACAAACCTTTTTGATGTTTCTCCCTCCCAGCCCAGATTAACTCCTTTTTCTAGAAAATTAGTCTGCCACTTGCAGAAAAACAAAATGCCACTTGTATCACCTAATGCCACGTCATCCCTCCAGATGAATATAAATATGGCCTGTTGTTGTTGTTTGTGTTAAATCGGTATGTTTTGTATTATCATTGTGGAACTCTGGTATCTTAAGGCCTCATCAATTCAATTTCGTGGTTCTTGGCCCAAAAAATATATTCTGGTTATGCTGAACTGAAAGAAAAACATAGCGTACAGACATGTGTGTGTGTTAATGTGTATGTGTGCATATACACTGTGCGGCTTATGTGTGTGCGCACATGATTGTGTGTGTTAAATTCATGTGTATGTATACGTGTGCATATACACTGCATGCATGTGTGTGAACTATGTGGCACTGTGCATACATGCATGTATATGTGTGTCTAAGCATCTGTGTATAAGCACATTGTGTGTGTGTATGTGAATATAGGCATGTGTGTGCAGGTGTGTATGGGCTTGAAACGTAGTACGAGAGGAACACAAATAGATATCAATTATGCAAATCATGACTAAATTTGCATAATTGATTAGAAAACCAGGTAAATTGTGCTGATAAGAGCCTTCTTTGTACATCATTTGCATTGAGACAAACGTACTTGGCGAAGATCGTGGTTAAGCTTATATTGAAAAGAAAGATAGTATACGGCAATTGCTGCGCTGTTCACTGACGTTCATGATACCTGTCAATCACTGTTATAAAAATTTACATGATCATATGACTGAAATTAAACGTTATGAAAACAAACTCTGAAATTCCCTGTTTCTAATGTTGTTACAGTTGGGAGGAATATAAGTTAATACAGCACATAGTGAGAATTTTACGTGTTTTACCCAAAATTTCAGGAAGGGTTTGCAACGTATCCAGAAAAACACGCGGATTTAATGACTACATCAACACTTAAGAGTTTTCACGTACAAACTTTTCTATGTTTCTCCGTCTCAGTCCAGATTAACTTCTTATCCCAGAAGATTAGTCTGCCACTCGCAGAAAAACAAAAGGCCATTCGTACCACCTGATGCCACGTCATCCCTCCAAATAAAGGCAAATGTGGTCTTACGTCATCAGACTAATCAAGGTATTACTTGGTATATTCATGTCTTTCACATTTATGCACTGCACGACACAACATAAAATTATTATGATAAAATATATACTTATTTCTACAGTTTTAGCGCAAAATCTGTCAGATAATGTACAGGGATGCATGAATCAAATTCATTCTACGAGTTTACCCAAATCAGTTTAACAATATATTCACATTCTCCTTGTCGACCCTGACGTTCTGACATGTAAAAGACGCCACCTGACACCTCTTAGCAAAACTGCAGCGCTAAGCATGGGATTGTCACTTGGGTGTTGCTTGGGTGAAGACGCCAAGATAATGAAACTTTATTGTAGAAAATCTGTAAAGGTATGCGTTAAAGTAAAACTCTTATGTGTGATTACTGTCTATGTGTTTGACGAAGACCGAAAATTTCAGAGGAAGAAAATAAACACAACTGTTTTTCTCTTATGGGTGAATATAGATGCATGCAATGCATTTAATAGGTTTGCAAACATGAGGAAAAAGGTAGAAAGTCTTTCAAATTTGTTTTCGATACCTCTCTTTCAATATGCAACAAACAAACAAAGAAAACGATTACGTGTGTATCTGATTTGCCTGGAAACGTGCGTTGTTTGATACCCACGGTTTTCTTTCATCTTTGGTTTCTAATTTCTTCATATTTCACATTATGTTCGGACCTCGCCTGACGCAGGGCGTGTATTTTTGCTGTGCTGAAACCTGACAAGTCGCACCATGCCGGGAGGGCAACAGCAGTCCCAAACTGGTGACACAGGTAAATGTATTTTTCAAAATATCTTCTCTCTACATATATCAGCAGGAGAGAGGATTTCTCTAAAAATCCACGTAGTGACAACTCTAAGGTTTAAAATTACTTAGTGCCGGCTATTCTATATTTATGACAGTATTTTCTCTAGGGGGGGGGGGGGGGTAAGGGGACAACCTCGCCATATGCGGAATGGTATAATGAGGGGTAAATCCTCCATTTCTTACTGTGAAGTAAATCCCCGTTACATAAGGAGCATCGGGCGTTAAGTTCCTCCTTAGTCCCGGCTCACTCGAGAAGAGTAGGGACATTTCGCTGAAAATATAACCAGTTGGGAACGCAGCATCGCTGTTAAAGATGGAACGTACAATCAAAAGCCATACAATGCATGAAATGTTGTTATATCGCACAATTTAAGGTAACCACGATGATCAAGTAATGTTTATCTCCCAGGAGAATGTTTCCCCGAATCCCGAAGTACTTTTTCTAACCAGTCACTAAGTTTACTGTTACGCTATCACCAGTCATCATGAGATTTCCTCACGAGGAAATAACTCGAGTCTGAAGAACGATTTTTGGAAGGTGCAATGTGCAGTAGCAATTTGCCACAGAGCCACAGACGCATTTGTGCTGTTCATGAATTGATACAATCATGTTAATTGAATATTTAAAATCTTTAAGCGACCTCAATTCTTACCGTCGGCGCCATTTTAATTATGTAATTTTCCTCCAGGCACCACACCCATGCAGCAGACTGATTGGCAGGCACGTACAGACGCCGCTGTGAGTGAACCCAACCATGTGTACGCCAATGAAGAAGGTAGAACACTTTCTAATCCACTTACAGCGTACTGTTCTTATCTCAACTTTATACTTTTGTATGTGGTTAATTTTGTAATTTTTCTCCAGGCACCACACCCATGCAGCAGACTGATTGGCAGGCACGTGCCGACGCCGCTGCGAGTGAACCCAAACCTATGCACGCGTCCGGAGAAGGTAGAATTTTTTTTCAAGCCCGCCCATAGAATAATGTTCTTGTCTCGCTTTGATACGTTTTATTGTATGAAGTGTAACTTATGTCATTTTCCTCCAGATACCACAAGTGTACCCATGCAGCAGCCGCAGACTGATTGGCGGTCCATTGCCGACGCCGCTGCGAGCATACCCAACGCTTTGTACGTCTCAAGAGCAGGTAAAACTTTGTAATCCTGCGGTCCATGTCTTGCTGTGTCTGGTCACATGCATCGCACGATTGCATTATTGAGAAAGTCATGCGGGTGTCCTATAAAATCCCATCGGGCTGCGGATTCGTCCCCCGTACGTGCCAGTTCGGGCGCCGCGCCTGCCCTGTTCAGCCTGAAAGTTTTAAGAAATACGTGGCGGACGTAGCCTCCAAAAAAGTACGGACAAATTGCACGTACGGCGGGTTGTGCCCCAAAAAACGGCGTTGGGCTGTAACAAATTTGGACAAATCCCACGTTTGTGTTAAAAACTACAGTTTAGCTTTATAAAAAGTATACACTGTTTTCTAAACTATTGTTTTGTAACAGACCGCACGTATACAGGAGGAGCAAGGCACCGTGCTTTCTGTAGCTTCATCCACTCCCACCGCAGCTGCATCGCCGCCGGCATTGCCGTGCTGCTTAGCCTGGTCGCTGTGGGACTCTCCCCTCTGACGTTCATCAATAAAGAGGTAAACGCTCTTGTCGCTCGTTTAGTGTTGACTAAGTATATCACACAATAAATTTTTGCTTTGTTATCTTTTATTACGTCTTGTATTCTGAACTAAATGGTAGAATATACGATTATACGTTTGCAGGTGGTATCTGAACTGTCCACCACTGTTGACGTCTTGAAGCAAGACCGAGATGAAATGCGCCAACTATCCGCCACTGTTGACGCCTTGAGGCGTGACCAAGACAACATGTCCACCACTGTTGACGCCTTGAAGCGCGTTCAAGACCACATGCACCAACTGTCCGCCACTGTTGACGCCTTGAAGCGTGACCAAGACGACATGTCTACCACTGTTGACGCCTTGAAGCGTTACCAAGACATGTCCACAACTGTTGACGCCTTGAAACTCGGCCTGGACAAGGATCGAAGCCGAATCGCCGCCTTGGAGCAGCGTCTTCACGAGATGCGTAAGACGCCAGGTACTAGTAAGTTGGGTTTTCCTTCTCATGTGTATTGCTTGTGATGGTGTATTGAACAATATCGTTTGTTTAGAAACTTGAAAACCTGTGGTATTATCATTATCCTATCAAACGATATAATTTTCCTTATCAATATTTCATGTGCAGGTGCTTTTTTCATTAATGGATAAAGTACATCTTCTTTCTACCAACACATTTAATGTACTTACATCTCTTGTTACATGCCAGATGTCATGTTTGAACAATGTCATAGTGTTTTACTGTCTCGTTTTGGTTATTAGTTATGCTTGCATCAAAGAAAGTACACAACCTAATGTGGAGATATTTTGATCTTGTGACGTAAATGTAATGATTTATTAGTGATGGAATTCTGGAACATCTTTAAGGTCACAAGTGTCTATTCCTTCGGTTCAGTTGACCAATGTTTTTTTCCAGCATCTTGTCCTGAAGGTTACGCAGTGTTCCGTGGAATCTGCTACAAGGCCTTCAATACTCCAAAGACCTTCAGCGATGCGGCCGCGGCCTGTGGTGAAGACGGCGGCACCCTCGCCATGCCCCGAGACGCTGAGACCAACGCCTTCCTGATCTCCCTGCACAATGCCGTGAGTGACAAGACGAAATTCTGGATCGGCCTGCACGATCGGCGCGAAGAGGGACGTTTTGAGTGGGTGGATGGTTCTGCACTTGGGAACTACAGCTTCTGGGCTCCGCATGAACCAAACAACTTTGGGGGCAGAGAGGATTGCGTTATTTACAGATCATCATTTAAAGAAGAGTGGAACGACGCACCATGCATCGATACGAATCGCTTCATATGCCAGGCTGCCCCAGGTACTGGCTATAACGTCCCATTTCCTGGTAAACATACCACAGCTTAATATTCATCAGACTAAGCCCATGACACCATCAATGCTCTTGTTATAAAACATTTCAAAGCAGATCGATCACTCCACATCTCATCCCGGCCATTTCTGTTCATGTTTTCCAGGACGTCCATAGGCGACAGGCGGAACTCTCGCCACCATTGTCCAGCGGCTCTCCGGCAATCCGCAGTGAGACTAACCTGTAACACGTTAAGTATGCTAACGTGTAACACGTTAAGTAAGGAATTGTACCGATGGATCCAAACAGCACGTTTTATGAATTTTCTTAAGAGGTGGTCAATTAGTAAAATAACCATGAGAATAGCGAATACGCACCAAAACAATGATGCAATATCTGTGCAAAGATAGACACGCCTCAGCTCATATATATATAGAGAGAATGTACACATCTTTTTGCACATAGCCATTTTTTACATAGAAAACATGCTAATTAGCGGAAAGCTCCTGGTTTGGTCGTATGAAAACCATTACCCTTTTTTGTGATGTTTCCTGCAAAAGGCTGAACAGACAGGACAGACAAAATGCGGTAAAAAAAATTCACTCATTTCACACGTTATGTTACTTCATATTTACAGTAGGCTGTCGTGACTAAACGATAGATGTTCCATTGTTGTTCTCCTGCATCTTCTCCTTTTTCTGTGACTTTTTTTAACAGGACGAATGCCGCGGATAATCAAATCAACATGACAAAAGTGGACGAAAAATTGCCAGAACTGCAGTATTTATTGGTGGACGTTCCTTTGCTATAGGCCTTAACCAAGTTATAGAAATTTTCTTGTCGTTCTCCCAAGTTTGTAGACTGCGCTCATTTGAGCTTGAACCACTGAAAAAGCCACACATGTGAATCTATGTGTGACAGACAATAAAAGTTGTAAACGGGAACTCTGCGGCTCCGGCTGTCTTACTGAGGGTGACTGTGGTGAGAAAGTTAGCGTGAGGATCAGTCCACTCCATATATGCTAGTTATCCAGATTTGGACAATGACCATTAAAACCTCATGAGGCATGAAGGTGCAGCGCTTACAATGTGTTAGCGGTTGAGCTGAGTGTGAGTTATGCTAGTAGATTAGCATGGCTATATTACAGCACAGCATACAGGGCGTGATGTACCCAAAACCTGTGTTCCACTCATGGCCGCCTTGTGTTATCCAAAGTGCCCAACATCACATCGCCACAAGACAGGGACCCGACCGGGCAGCTTTAGGGAACGAAAATTCCGATATGAAAAAATGAAAAAAAAAGAACGAAATTAATTCAACAGCATGCCTTGTGCATATTTATTGGCATATACAAACTGTAATTTTTCGTTTCCGCAAACGGCCAGACCAGGCCCTGGGTAGTAATGTGACGTAGGCCTAAGTACTACTTTACAAGAACAAATGCTTCATTCTTCAGATATAATCACCATCCACTCTGAATTTAAGTTACTTTCTCCTGGCTAAAATAAGTGGAAATATCGACAAACACATAAAAAAACAATACCTCCATATTTTTTTCGCGTAGGTAAAGACAACACCTCGGAGGTTGAATCTCTGAGTTTAAGTTGCTTACTCGATGCTGGCTAAAGTAAGTGGAGACATAGACAGTCACACCATTTATCATGGAGGTAAAAACAACACAAATTTAGGAGTAGTTGCTGTAGAAATACATAACTATATGTCTCATTTCTAAACTATCATGCAGTCTCAGAAGTTCGTTGGTTTGAAACGATGTGATCTGCAGTGCAAAGAGGAAGGGTCTGCAATGTCTGAATAAAAACATGGAGATTCAATGACTACATTATGAGTTCTCACGTACAAACTTTTTCATGTTTCTACCTCTCGTCTTAGAGTAACTTTGTTTCCCAGAAAATTAGTCTGCCAATTACAGAAAAACAAAATGCCATTCGCACCACCTGATATCGATGCCACGTCATCTCTCCAGATGAATGTTAATATGGCCTGTTGTTGTTTGTGTTTACTGGGTATGTTGTGTATTATCATTGTGGAACTCTAGTATCTTTAGGTTTCATCAATTCAATTTCGCTGTTCTTGGACCCAAAAAAGATATTCTGGTTATGCTGAACTGAAAGAACGACATAGCGTATAGCCGCGCTGTTCCTTGACGTTCATGACACATGTCAATCACTGTAGTCTAAAATGTACTCGATCATATTACTGAAGTTAAACGTTCTAAAACAAGCTCTGAATTCCTCTGTTTTAAATGCAGTTACACTTGAAATGAATGTGAGTAATTGCAGCATACAGTGCTATATTATAGTACACTTTACGTGTTTAACCCAGAATTTCAGAAAGGGTTTGCAATGTCTCCAGAAAAACACGGAGATTTAATGACTACATTTACACTTAAGAGTTTTCATGTAAAAAACAACTTTTCATCTCTCCATTTCAGGCCAGATTAACTTCGAAAATTAGTCTCCCACTTGCAGAAAAACAAAATGCCATTCGCACCACATGATGCCACGTCATCCCTCCAAATAAGGGTAGATGTGATCTTACGTCGTCAGACTAATTAAGGTATTACTTGGTATATTCATGTGTCTTACACATTTATGTACTGCACGACACAACATAAAATTATTATGATAAAATATACTTATTTCTACATGTTTATATCAAAATCTGTCAGATAATTTACAGGGATGCATGAATCAAATTCATTTCTACGAGATTTCCACGATCAGTTTAACAATATATACATATTCTCCTCGTCGATCCTGACGTTCTGATATGTAAATGGCGCCACCTGACAACTCTTAGCAACACTGCAGCTCTAATAATGGGATTCCCACTTGAGGTTACTTGGGTGAAGACGCCAAATGAAAATTTATTGTAGAAAATCTATAAAAGTTTGCGTTACCATAAAACCCTAAGGTGTGTTTACTGTCTACATGTTGTGTGACGCACACGGAAAATTTTAGACGAAGAAAAAAAGACAATTGTTTTCCCCTATGTGTGCATATAGATGAATTCAATATATGTGATGGGTTTCCAAACATGATGAAAAGGGTAGAATGTCTTTTAAAATTGTTTTCGATACCTCTCTTTCAATATGCAGCAAACCAACAAAGAAAAAACGATTGCGTGTGTATATGATTTGTCTGGAAACGTGCTTTGTTTGTCACCCATAATTTTTTTTCATCTTTGGCTTCTATTAATTTCTTCATATTTCACATTGTGTTTCGGACCCCGCCTGACGCAGGGCGTGTATTTTTTGCTGTCCAGAACCTGACAAGTCGCACCATGCCGGGAGGGCAACAGCAGTCCCAAACTGGTGACACAGGTAAATATGTTTGTTTTTTTAAAGAATATTTTCTCTCTCATATGTCAGTGGCCAATGGGATTTGGTTGAAAATCTATGTAATGACAACTCTAAGATTTAAGATAACCGAGTGCCGTGCAATTTTATATGTTCATTCTTCTAACTAGCTTTTGGCCGAGGCTTGAAGCCTGGAGGATGCATTTTTATGGCAGTATTTTCTTTATCCCGGGGGGGGGGGGGGAGGGGGGCACAAGTAGTGAAGCAAAGCATCGTGCATAGGAAACATCAGGCCTTAAGTTCGTCCTTAGTCGTCAAACTTCTGCACGTGAAAGAACCCGAATCACTTATCGAGAAAAGTACGTGCGTTTGGCTGAAAACATAACCAGTTTGGAACCCAGCATCGCTGCTCAAGATGGAACGTACAAGATAAAGGCCACAAAATGTATGCAATATTATGATATTGCACAATTTAACCACGATGATCAAGCAATGTTTTTTTTTCTCTTCAATATAAGATTTTTCGAACCCAGATTCTAATTTCAAACCTTGTCGCTACGTTTACTGTTATGTCATAACAAGTCATATTTGGATTTCCATACGACAAAAGCAACTTGAGTTGAAGAATGGCTCTCTGATGTACAATAACTGGAGAAGGGTGACCATTTGCCACAGTTGCACTGGTTTCCTAGATGAAATGATACTACCATAGTTACTGGATATACATTTGTTCAAATCATGTTGTATATTGCTTCATTAAAATCTTGAAGGGATTGTCTCCTTAATTCATACCGCCGGCGCCATTTTAAGTTTGTAATTTTTCTCCAGGCACCACACCCAAGCAGCAGACTGATTGGCAGGCACGTGCCGACGCCGCTGCGAGTGTGCCCAACCCTATGTACGCCTCCGGAGCAGGTAAATCGTTTTTAAGTCTCCTTACGTCGTCCTGTTCTTGTCTCGCTTTTATACGTACATTTTGTCCTATATCTGGAGTGTGTTTAATTTTATGATTTTCCCCCAGGCACCACACCCGTGCAGCAGCCGCAGACTTATTGGCGGTCCATTGCGGACGTCGCTGCGAGTATTCCCAACGCTTCGTACGTCTCCAGAGCAGGTAAAACTTTGTCGTTCTGTTTGTCCTGCTGCTGTCTTATCTTCGTCTTGCTACATGTATGTCTGGTCATAACCGTCGTACGATTGTCGCACGATTGCATTCTTGAGAAAGTCGTGCAGGTGTCGTATAAAATTCAGTTGTCTTCTTACAGACAAGGGCGTCTTAGACAATACTACGACATCAAAATCGCACGACAGCCCACTTCGAATGTGTCTGCGTCGTTACCTGTCACACGATACTAACTCAACTGCAATACAAATCTGATTTCAAAAGCAATCCATCGACGCCGTCGTGAAGTATAAAACATCAACAAGCGGGCCGAAAGATTAAAAAAAAGCACATCATGTAATTTTTTTAATCAAACTTTCTTTTCTAGCAGATTGCTTCGTTTCACGAGAAAAAAAACTTTTAGTGCCAAAGCGTCAAATGTGACCGGTACTAATACTGTCTAGAAGTTTTGAAAAATCATTACTCTAATATCCAAAAGATCGGTTAGCTACATATATATGTAAGATTCTTTCTTGAATGTACCTGTACCTACCGTGCTGTTGATCTTTTCCAGAGTATGTCGTTCCTTAACAAAGACTGGCGTTGGGCTGTAACAAATTTGGACAAATCCAACGTTTGTGTTAAAAACTACAGTTCAGCGTTTTAAAAAGAATTCATTGTTTTATAAGCTATTGTTTTGTAACAGACCGCACGTACGCGCGTGAAGCAAGCGGCCGCCGTGCTGGCTGTAGCTACATCCGCTCCCACCTTACCTACATGGTCGCCGGCATTGTTGTCCTGCTAAGTCTAGTTGCTGTGGGATTCGCCCCTCTGACTGTCATGAATAAGGAGGTAAACACTCTTGTACTACAAGGCTATCATTCTGCTCTTTCTGTTCTTATTTTTGAGTAAATACCAAGGCAGAACATACTGCTGTTTTCCCTTCATTTTTTTCTTAAGTTTGGTACTCTTTCATCTGTAGGAAATAACTCAACTATCTACCACTGTTGACGCCTTGAAGCGTGACCAAGACGACATGTCCACCACTGTTGACGCCTTGAAGCGTACCCAAGACGACATGTGCCAACTGTCCACCACTGTTGACGCCTTGAAGTGCGACCAAGACGACATACGCCGACTGTTCACCACTGTTGACACCTTGAAGCGCGGCCAAGACGATATACGCCAACTGTCCACCACTGTTGACACATTGAAGCGCGACCAAGACAACAGGTCCACATCTGTTTACGCTTTGAAATGCGACCAAGACGACATACGCCGACTGTTCACCACTGTTGACACCTTGAAGCGCGACCAAGACGACATGCGCCAACTGTCCACCACTGTTGACGCCTTGAAGCGTGACCTAGACGACATGCGGCAACTGTCCACCACTGTTGACGCCTTGAAGCGCGACCAAGACGACATGTCCACCACTGTTGACGCCTTGAAGCGTGACCAAGACGATAAGTCCACCACTGTTGACGCCTTGAAGCGTGACCAAGACGACATGTCTACCACTGTTGACGCCTTGAAGCGCGACCAAGACGACATGCGGCAACTGTCCACCACTGTTGACGCCTTGAAGCGTGACCTAGACGACATGCGGCAACTGTCCACCACTGTTGACGCCTTGAAGCGCGACCAAGACGACATGTCCACCACTGTTGACGCCTTGAAGCGTGACCAAGACGATAAGTCTGCCACTGTTGACGCCTTGAAGCGTGACCAAGACGACATGCGCCAACTGTTCACTACTGTTGACGCCTTGAAGCGCGACCAAGACGACATGCGCCAACTGTCCACCACTGTTGACGCCTTGAAGCGCGACCAAGATGACATACGCCAACTGTCCACCACTGTTGACGCCTTGAAGCGCGACCAAGACAACATACGCCAACTGTACGCCACTTTTGACGCCTTAAAGCGCGACCTGGACATGGAGCGAGGCCGAACCGCCGCCTTGGAGCAGCGTCTTCACGATATGAGAAAGTCGCCAGGTAGGTTGGTTATTTAGCTGTCAAATATACATTTTGTAATGACAATGCCAGTAGTACAATAGCAGGAAAATTTGTGACTATTATTATTTCATTAAATGAAACTATTTACCTTATCAATAATTCCTATACCTGCGGGATTTCTATCATGAATGCAGCACGTACATTTGTTAAGTACAATAGTGGCATTCATTATCATCTTATTTACCTCACCTATCCTTACATGTGCATATGTGCTTGTTGTTATGTTTCACTAACTCATACCATTTACTAATTATGCTGGC
The DNA here is from genome assembly GCF_000003815.2 of Branchiostoma floridae. Lineage (NCBI taxonomy): Eukaryota > Metazoa > Chordata > Leptocardii > Amphioxiformes > Branchiostomatidae > Branchiostoma > Branchiostoma floridae. Next base: position 21,703,062 of record NC_049988.1, read on the forward strand.
ATTGAATAAAACTAATGGAAGATATCGCTTCTGATGCAGTAATATTCAGTGATGCAATTTTGGAACATTTTTAATATCACCACTATCTTTCCCGACGCGTGATGCTGACTCGCTGTTTTCCAGCATCTTGTCCTACAGGTTACACAGTGTTCCGTGGAATCTGCTACAAGGCCTACGACACACGTAAGACCTGGAGCGATGCGGTCGCGGCCTGTGGTGAATACGGCGGCACCCTCGCCATGCCCCGAGACGCTGAGACCGACGCCTTCCTGACCTCCTTGTACAAGTCCGTACAAGTCTGGTTCGGCCTGCACGATCAGCGCGAAGAGGGAAGCTTTGAGTGGGTGGATGGTTCTGCACTTGGGACGTACAGCAACTGGGCTCCGGGACAACCGGACAACCTTGGAGGCAACCAAAATTGCGTTAATTACGTGAAAATTGTGGGTGACCAGTGGAACGACATAAGATGCGACTGGACATTTGACTTCATATGCCAGGCTTTTCCAGGTACCACTAGTTCACCTTTATCCGGGGGGGGGGTACCATATGCCAGGCTTTTCCAGGTACCACTAGTTCACCTTTATCCGGGGGGGGGGGTACCATATGCCAGGCTTTTCCAGGTACCACTAGTTCACCTTTATCCGGGGGGGGGGGTACCATATGCCAGGCTTTTCCAGGTACCGCCAGTTCACCTTTATCCGGGGGTACCATATGCCAGGCTTTTCCAGGTGCGCTAGTTCACCTTTATCCGGGGGTTCAATATGCCAGGCTTTTCCAGGTACCGCTAGTTCACCTTTATTCGCCGGGTACCATATGCCAGGCTTTTCCAGGTACCGCTAGCTCACCTGTATCCGGGGGGTTCCATTTGCCAGGCTTTTCCAGGTACCGCTAGTTCACCTTTATCCGGGGGCGGGGGTACCATATGCCAGGCTTTTCCAGGTACCGCTAGTTCACCTTTATCCGGGGGGAACCATATGCCAGGCTTTTCCAGGTACCGTTAGTTCACCTTTATCCGGGGGGTACCATATGCCAGGCTTTTCCAGGTACCGCTAGTTCACCTTTATCCGGGGGGTACCATATGTCTGGGACAACCGAACGACGCTTGGGCCAAGCAAGATTGCGTTCGGTACTCCGCCTACTGGAAAGACAAGTGGCCGACTTCCTATGCGGCGCGAGGTTTTGCACCATAAGCCAGGCTGCTCCAGGTAGGCTTATAACCGTAACATTTCCTGAAACCTTTCTGTCTAGTGAACATGCCACATGTACCAATTTCACAAAGGGCATTATACCGCCATAACCTCCATGATTGATATTCATATATGGATCTCAAACATGCTAATGTTGAAATGTGGAGCTGATTTTGCATAATTAAAAAAAAATTGCAAAATCGTTTGATGATAAATGATGGAAATTTTACATGCATCAATTGATTTCATTGAGGTAAGATATCACCGAAATCTAGTTAGTATTGCTATTATCATAAACGCATCACTCCACATCTCATCCCTGCCATTTCTATGTTTTTCAGGACGTCCATAGGTGATCGCGACAGGTGGAATCGCCACCACTGTACAGCGGCTCTCAGACCATCCGCAGTAAAACTGACCAGTAAAACGTGAAACATGGAATGATTGCAACAGGTCAAATCAGCACTTTGTTTTATGAATACGTTTAAGAGTTTGTTGAGTAGAAAACTTATGGAAGAAATAGTGAATGGGCACCAGCAATGGATCACGTACTGTACAGTGGTAGACACGCTGAGTTTTCATACAGAGAAAATGTACGTTTCGTAAGATATGCACGTAGCCATTTTTAAACATAGAAAATATTCTAGAATCTGGAAAGCTCCTGGTTTGGCTGTATCAAATCTATTGCCTGTTTCTGTAGCGTTTCCTACATCATGCTGAACAGACAGGATTAACAAATGTAAGCACAACTTCACTCATAGTGATAAAGCGTAACCTCACTGTTTTCACAATAGACGGACTTCCTTTTGTTGTTGTAAACGGACGAAAAACACAATACCAGAATTGCTGGTATTTATTGATGGAAGCTTCTTTGTAACAAGACTGAACCAAGTTATAGAGATTTTTTTTGCTGTTCTCCAATGTTTGTAGACTGTGCTCATTTGAGCCTGGACCACTGAAGAAGCCAGAGTGGTGAAACCGGTCTGTGTGACAGACTGAATAAAAGTTGTAAACGGGAACTCTGTGGCTCCGGCTGTCTTACTGAGGGGTGACTTTGGTGAGAAAGATGTCGGTTAGCGTGAGGATCAGTCCGCTCCATACATACTATAACTAGTTATCCAGCTTTTGGACACTCACTATCAAAACATTTTGAGGCCTGTGTTCCATTTTTGGCGACCTTTTCTTGACCAAAGGGTAAAGCTTAGTTTTAGCTTTACAAGGCGAAATCCTTCATTCTAGATCTTCCATTGGGAGTTTGTTTTTCTTTTGAAAGATGTTGTAACAAAAACCATCAAAAGTCCATGAAATTCAAACAAACTTACCCCCACGCCCAAAGTTAGATTACACAGTCAAGTAATCCACACCCCTCACAGCGTTTTGAACGGAAAGTTGCATAGACAGACACCAACAGCAATGCCTTCAATTCTCATGGACGTAAATACAACACTGAAGGCAGAAACTCCCTGACAAACACAAATATAGGAACTATTTAAAACACAACTATCTCATTTATAAACTATCATACAGTCTCAGACGTTCATCAATTTATAAAATGATGGGAACTGCGGTGTACATAGGAAGGGTCTGCAATGTCTCCAGAAAAAAACACGGGGATTCAATTACTACATTATGAGTTCTCCCGTACCAACATTTTGATGTTTCTCCCTCCCAGCCCAGATTAACTCCTTTTCCCAGAAAATTAGTCTGTCACTTGCAGAAAAACAAAATGCCATTCTTACCACGTGATGCCACATCATCCATTTAGATGAATGTAAATATGGCCTGTTGTTGTTGTTTGTGTTAAATGGGTATGTTGTGTATTATCATTGTGGAGCTCTGGTATCTTTAGGCCTCATCAATTCAATTTCGTGGTTCTTTGCCCCAAAAAGATATTCTGGTTATGCTGAACTGAAAGAAAACCATATATCGTACAGACATGTGTGTGTGTTAATGTGTATGTGTGAATATACACTGTGCGGCATATATGTGTGCGCACATGATTGTGTGTGTTAATTTCATGTGTATGTATACGTGTGCATATACACTACATGTATGTGTGTGAACTATGTGGCACTGTGCATACATGCATGTATATGTGTGTCTAAGCATCTGTGTATAAGCACATTGTGTGTGTGTGTATGTGAATATAGGCATGTGTGTGCAGGTGTGTGTATAGGCTGGAAACGTAGTACGAGAGGAACACAAATAGATATCAATTATGCAAATCATGACTAAATTTGCATAATTGATTAGAAAACCATTCAGGTAAATTGTGCTGATAAGAGCCTTCTTTGTACATCATTTGCATTGAGACCAACTTATTTGGCGAAGGTCGTGGTTAAGCTTACATTGGAAAGATAGACGGCATACGACAATTACTGCGCTGTTCCCTGACGTTCATGATACCTGTCAATCACTGTTATAAAAATTTACATGATCATATGACTGAAATTAAACGTTATGAAAACAAACTCTGAAATTCCCTGTTTCTTATGTTGTTACAGTTGGGAGGAATGTAAGTTATTACAGCACATAGTGCTATATTATAGTACACTTTACGTGTTTTACCCAAAATTTCAGGAAGGGTTTGCAACGTATCCAGAAAAAAACGCGGATTTAATGACTACATCAACACTTAAGAGTTTTCACGTACAAACTTTTTCATGTTTCTCCGTCTCAGTCCAGATTAACTTCTTTTCCCAGAAAATTAGTCTGCCACTCGCAGAAAAACAAAAGGCCATTCGTACCACCTGATGCCACGTCATCCCTCCAAATAAAGGCAAATGTGGTCTTACGTCATCAGACTAATCAAGGTATTACTTGGTATATTCATGTGTCTTTCACATTTATGCACTGCAAGACACGACATAAAATTCTTATGATAAGATATATACTTATTTCTACATTTTTATTGCAAATCTGTCAGATAATGTACAGGGATGCATGAATCAAATTCATTCTACGAGTTTACCCAAATCAGTTTAACAATATATTCATATTCTCCTTGTCGATCCTGACGTTCTGACATGTAAAAGACGCCATCTGACACCTCTTAGCAAAACTGCAGCGCTAAGCATGGGATTGTCACTTGGGTGTTGCTTGGGTGAAGACGCCAAGATAGTGAAAATTTATTGTAGAAAATCTGTAAAGGTATGCGTTAAAGTAAAACTCTTATGTGTGATTACTGTCTACGTGTTTGACGAAGACCGAAAATTTCAGAGGAAGAAAATAAACACAACTGTTTTTCTCTTATGGGTGAATATAGATGAATGCAATGCATTTGATAGGTTTGCAAACATGATGAAAAAGGTAGAAAGTCTTTCAAATTTGTTTTCGATACCTCTCTTGCAATATGCAACAAACAAACAAAGAAAACGATTACGTGTGTATCTGATTTGTCTGGAAACGTGCGTTGTTTGTCACCAACGATTTTCTTTCATCTTTGGTCTCTAATTTCTTCATAGTTTAGATTGTGTTCGGACCCCGCCTGACGCAGGGCGTGTATTTTTGCTGAGCAGAAACCTCAGAAGTCGCACCATGCCGGGAGGGCAACAGCAGTCCAAAACTGGCGACACAGGTAAATATGTTTTTAAAAATATTTTCTTTCTATATATGTCAGCGGCCAATGGGATTTGTTTAAAAATCCATGTAATGACAACACTAAGGTTTAAAATTACCCAGTGCCGTGCAATTTACATGTTTATTCTTCTAAATAGCATTTGGTCGAGGCATGAAGCCTGGAGGATGCATTTTTATGGCAGTATTTCTCTATCCCGCGGGGGGGCTCGGCACAAGTAGTAGGGGCAGGTATATAGGGGGACTACCTCACCATATGGATCAAGTGCGAACCCCGCTTGCGGAATGGTGTAATGAGGGGTGAATTCACCATTTACGATGAAGGAAATCCCCGTATATAGGAAGCATCAGGCGTTAAGTTCTTCCTCAGTCGTCAAACCTCTGCACGTGAAAGAACCCGGCTCACTTATCGAGAAGAGTAGGTGCGTTTGGCTGAAAACATAACCAGTTTGGAACCCAGCATCGCTGCCCAAGATGAAACGTACCATTAAAAGCCAGAAAATGTATGCAATATTATGATATCGCACAATTTAACCACGATGATCAAGCAATTTTTTTCTCTTGAATATAAGATTTTTCAAACCCAGATTCTAATTTCAAACCTTGTCGCTACGTTTACTGTGATGTCATCACAAGTCATAGTTGGATTTCCATGCGACAAAAACAAATTGAGTCTGAAAAATGACTGTCTGATGGTGCGATGTACAATAACTGGAGAAGTGTGTCCATTTGCCACAGATGCACTGGTGTTCTAAATAAAATGATACTACCATAGTTACTGGATATACATTTGTTCAAATCATGTTGTATATTGCTTCATTAAACTCTTGAAGTGACTGTCTCCTTAATTCATACCGCTGGCGCCATTTTAATTTTGTAATTTTTCTCCAGACACCACACCCATGCAGCGGCAGCAGACTGATTTTCAGGCACGTGCCGACGCCGCTGCGAGTGTGCCCAACCCTATGTACGCCTCCGGAGCAGGTAAATCGTTTTTTAAGTCTGCTTACGGCGTCCTGTTCCTGTCTCGCTTTTATACGTACATTTTGTCACGTGAAAGAACCCGGCTCACTTATCGAGAAGAGTAGGTGCGTTTGGCTGAAAACATAACCAGTTTGGAACCCAGCACCGCTGCTCAAGATGAAACGTACAATCAAAAGCCATGTAATGCATGAAATATTGTAATATCGCACAATTTAAAGTAACCACGATGATCAAGTAATCTTTACCTCCCAGGAGAATGTTTCCCCGAATCCCGAAGTACTTTTTCTAACCAGTCACTAAGTTAACCGTTACGTCATCACCAGTCATCATGAGATTTCCTCACGAGGAAATAACTCGAGTCTGAAGAACGATTTTTGGAAGGTGAAATGTGCAATAGCAATTTGCCACAGAGCCACAGACGCATTTGTGTTGTTCATGAATTGATACAATCATGTTAATTGGATATTTAAAATCTTTAAGCGACTGTTATCCTCAATTCTTACCGTCGGCGCCATTGTAATTATGTAATTTTCCTCCAGGCACCACACCCATGCAGCAGACTGATTGGCAGGCACGTATACGTACAGACGCCGCTGCCAGTGAACCCGACCATGTGTACGCCAATGAAGAAGGTAGAACAATTTCAAGTTCACTTCAAGTGTACTGTTCTTATCTCAACTTTATACTTTTGTGTGTGGTTATTTGTAATTTTCTCCAGGCACCACACCCATGCAGCAGACTGATTGGCAGGCACGTGCCGACGCCGCTGCCAGTGAACCCAGCCCAATGCACGCGTCCGGAGAGGGTAGAAATTTTTTCAAGCCCACCTATAGAGTAATGTTCTTGTCTCGCTTTGATACTTTTTACTGTATGAAGTGTAACTTATGTCATTTTCCTCCAGGCTCCACAAGTGCACCCATGCAGCAGCCGCAGACTGATTGGCGGTCCATTGCGGACGCCGCTGCGAGCATACCCAACGCTTTGTACGTCTCCAGAGCAGGTAAAACTTTGTACTCCTGCGGTCCATGTCTTGCTGTGTCTGGTCACAGGCATCGCACGATTGCATTATTGAGAAAGTCATGCGGGTGTCCTACAAAATTCAGTTATTTTGTTACCATGGTTACCGAAAAGGGTGTCTTAGATCCTTGTCGGGGGTTGCTGCTGTCATAGACTGCTTGAAAATTCTCATCAAAATCAAACGACAGCCCACTTCGAATGTGTCTGCGTCATTACCTGTCGCACCGATACTAACTCGACTGCAATACAGATCTGATTTCAAAAGCAATCCATCGACGCCGTCTTGAATAATAAAACATTAACAAACGGGCCGAAAAGTTAAAAGAGCACACCATGTGACTTTTTAATCAAAACTTTCTTTTCTGAGACTTTGCTTCGTTTCAAGAACAGCATTTAGTGCTAAAGTGCCAGATGTGACCGGTAGTAATATTGTCCAGTAGGTTAAAAATTATTGCTCTTATATCAAAAGGATCGGCTAGCTATTTATAAGATCTTTCCTGAATGTACCTGTACAGTGTCTACCGTGCTGTTGATCTTTGTCAGAGTTTGTCGTTCCTTAATAAAGACTGGCGTTGGACTGTAACAAATTTGGACAAATCCAACGTTTGTCTTGAAAACTACAGTTTAGCGTTTTTAAAAGCATACACTTTTTTAAAAGCTATTGTTTTGTAACAGACCGCATGTATCAAAGTGAAGCAAGCGGCCGCGGTGCTCTCTGTAGCTTCATCCGCTCCCACCAAAGCTGCATCGCCGCCGGAATTGCCGTGCTGCTAAGCCTGGTCGCTGTTGGACTCGCCCCTCTGATGTTCATCAATAAAGAGGTAAACACCCTTGTTGCTCCTTTAGTGTTTGAATGTTTGCTTTGTTATCTTTTTATTACGTTTGTCATTCTGAAGTACGTAATAGAATATCATGTTAAACGTTTGTAGGGGGTATCCGAATTGTTTACCGTCTTGAAACGCGACCAAGACGTCATTCGCCAACTGTCCACCACTGTTGACGCCTTAAAGCGCAACCAAGACGACATACACCAACTGTCCACCGCTGTTGACACCTTGAAGCGAGACCTGGACAAGGAGCGAAGCCGAACCACCGCCTTAGAGCAGCGTCTTCATGGTATGAGAAAGTCGCCATGTAGGTTGTTTATTTAGCTGTCAAATATACTATTTGTAATGACAATGCCAGTAGTACAAAAGCAGAAAATTTGTGACTATTATTATTTCACAAAATGAAACTATTTACCTCATCAATAATTCCTATGCCTGCGGGAGATCTATCAAATGGAGCACTCGCATTTGTTAAGTACAATAGTGGCATTCATTATCATCTTATTTACCTCACCATTGATATCCTTACATGTGCATATGTGCCTGTTGTCATGTTTCACTAACTCATACCATTTACTAATTATGCTGGTATTGAATAAAACTAATGGGAGATATGGCCTTCTGATGCAGTAAATGTAATGGCCTGTCAGTGATGCAATTTTGGAACATTTTTAATATCACCACTATCTTTCCCGACGCGTGTTGCTGACTCGCTGTTTTCCAGCATCTTGTCCTGAAGGTTACACAGTGTTCAGAGGAATCTGCTACAAGGCCTTCAACACGAAGAAGACCTTCAGATATGCGGCCGCGGCCTGTGTTGAAGACGGCGGCACCCTCGCCATGCCCCGGGACGCTGGGACTAACGCCTTCCTGATCTCCCTACACAATGCAGCTAACGACGATTATGGCTTCTGGTTCGGCCTGCACGATCAGCGCGAAGAGGGAAGCTTTGAGTGGGTGGATGGTTCTGCACTTGGGACCTACAGCTCCTGGGCTCCGGGAGAACCGAACAACGGTCGGAACGTCCAAGATTGCGTTCTTTACGCCGCATCCCCGAAAGACAAGTGGATCGACTACCGATGCGAGTGGCTGCTTCGCTTCATCTGCCAGGCTGTTCCAGGTATGCTTATAAACGTACCATTTCCTGAAACCTCTCTGTCTAGTGATCTAAGTATCCATTACACGGAGTGCATTAGACTGTCATAACCCCCATGAAATATTCATATACAGATATCAAACATGCAAATGAGGAACTGATTTGCATAATTCCAACAAAGATTACAAAATCGTTTAATGATAAATGATGGGAACTTTATAGTTGTGACATGACTAAGTCAGTTGAAGATGGACATTCCATGCATAAATTAATTTCATGGCGGTACTCTAGTTAGTAATGCTGTTCGATCTTGCTTTGTTATAAGTACATCATTCCATATTGTATTCCTGCCTAAAGTATCTATCGGACTCAGCACGTTATACCATTGATACTCTTGTTATAAACTATGTCAAAACACATCTCATCCCTGCCATTTCTGTTCATGTTTTCCAGGACGTCCATAGGCGACAGGCGGAACTCTCGCCACCACTGTACAGCGGCTCTTCGACAATCCGCAGTAAAACTGACCAGCAGAACGTGAAACCTGGAATTATAGCAACATGGGAAATCCGCACGTTGTTCTCTGAACCTGTTTAAAAGTCGAGTAGAAAACTAACAGAAGAAATAGTAAATGGGCACCAAAGCAATGGATCACTTACTGTACAATGGTAGTCATTTCAGCTTTGAGTGAGAGAATTTACAGATCTTATCGAATTAGCCAGGAATAGTAAATGGGCACCAAAGCAGAGGATTACTGGTACAATGGTAGACGCGCCATAGTTTTCATATATATATATGTCGTTTCAATTAAACTTGCATTTATATATAACGGATTAACATATGTTTTCGCTTTAGGAGTTTTTTTTTACATGAAGAACGCTATAGAAAGGGGAAGGCTTCTGGTTTGACCGCAGCCAGTGTGCTGCCTGTACGTGTTTCTTGCGCGTTTCATACAAAATTGCTGAACAGACAGGACAAACAAAATGTTTATTAAGCACAACTTCACTAATAGTGATGATACGTAATCTCTTCTTCGTAATCTCTGCTGTTTCACAATGGGCACACTTCCTTTTGTTGTAGTAAACGGACGAAAAAAGCATAATGCCAGAACTGCTGGTACTTATTGATGGAAGTTCCTTTGTAACAAGCCTGAACCAAGTTATATAGTTGTTGTTGTTGTTTTTTTGCTGTTCTCCAATGTTTGTAGACTGTGCTCATTTGAGCCTGGACCACTGAAGAAGCCACATCGGTGAAACCGGTCTGTGTGACAGACTGAATAAAAGTTGTAAACGGGAACTCTGCGGCTCCGGCTGTCTTACTGAGGGGTGACTGTGGTGAGAAAGATGTCGGTTAGCGTGAGGACCAATCCGCTCAATACATACTAGTTATCCAGATTTTGGACACTCACTATTAGTTTTAAAACCTTCTGAGACATAAAGGTGCGGTGCTTATGATATGTTTGCAGCTGAGCTGAATGTGAGTTATGAGTTACATCCTTTGCACCAAAACAACAAACCCACGGAAATTTTTTTTACTCCTATGGGCGCATACATACATGAGTTCAATATATCCAGAGCTTTTATCGGAACCTTCTTTTTATCTTCTGTGGGGGCAGACATCAATGAATTCAATAAATCTGATAGCTTTCCAAAGATGATAAAAAAGGTAAAATCTCTTGAATGTTTGACCGTTTCGAAAACCATATCCAGTTGCTTGAGTAGCTGCTTTTTGGCGTATCTCTTAAATGTTGATGTTAATCTTTCAATGTGTTAAAACCAAACAAAAAAGAAGATTATGTGTGTATTTGATTTGTCTGAGAAAACATCGCGCTGTTGTTTACCTTCTATACGTGCATACATAAGTGAATTCAATATATCCGGAGCCTTCTGATAAAAGTTCCTTGATATCATACAGTTTTCCAAACAAAGGGCAGGATGTCTTTGAATATGTTGTTGTGGATATCCCTCTTTCAATATATAACAAACAAAGAAAGGTGAAGATTACGAGTAGATCTGATTTGTCTCTACCAAAAAAATAAAAAAAATAACGTGCGCCGGTTGCCAACGACTCACTATCATTTTCTTTTATCTTTGGTTGCCGATTTATTCATTTTCACATTTTGTTTCGGCCCCCGCCTGGCGCAGGGCGTGTATTTTTGCTGTGCAGAAACCTGACAAGTCGCACCATGCCGGGACATCAGCAGCAGTCCCAAACTGGTGACACAGGTAAATATCCCTTCCGAATAGCGTTTGGGCGAGGCAGGAAGCTCGAAGATGCATTCTTACAACGGTACTCTTTCTATATATCCGTCGGCGATACTTAAATTTTGTGATTTTCCTCTAGGCATCACACCCATGCAGCAAGACCAAGGAGCTTCTCCAGACACGTACGCAGAAGCAGAGAAAGTGTACTACACAATCAAGGATGAAGATCTGCCGCCGTCTTTACGTGGGGTGGGGCGGCAGCAGGAGTCACCCCAAAGGGAGGTGGAAACCAGCGGGCCGCCGTCCCAACCCCCTCCTGTCCATCAGGGTGGTTCCCGCGGGCGTGTCCGCCATGGCAACGGCGCTGATCATGACAAGCGGCAAGAAGAGCAAGAAGCGTCAACAGCCGAAGCGGTGAAACGCTATGCCACGTACACGTCTGCAGGTAGCCATTAGTTATGTAAATGGACTTTTTTCAGAAATACATTTACCTTGGTATTTGGACAATAAGAAGACACTATATCATGTGAAGATAGCAAATAATCACTTACTTCTTATTTTCCACCTGTAACCCTGAGACAAACTGTATATTTCTAACAGACCGCACGTATCCGGGTGGAGCAAGCGGCCGCGGTGCTCTCTGTAGCTTCATCCGCTCTTACCAAAGCTGCATGATCTCCGGCATTGCCGTACTGCTGGGTCTGCTTGCTGTAGGATTGGCCCCTCTGACTGTCATGAATAAGGAGGTAAACACTCTTGTACCAAAGAGCTATTTTCAAACATCTTTATGATGTTTCTGTTAATCTTGTTTAGGGATTACCAACACGGAACATGCTGCTGTTTTTTCTTCGATTTTCTGCTTATGTATGATACTCTTTCGTCTTTAGGAAATAACCCAACTGTCCACCACTGTTGACGCCTTGAAGCGCGACCGAGACGACATGCGCCAACTGTCGACCACTGTTGACACCTTGAAGCGCGACCAAGACAACATGTCCACCACTGTTGACGTCTTGAAGCGCGACCAAGACGACATTTCTACAACTGTTGACGCCTTGAGACGCGACCTGGACAAGGAGCGAAGCCGAACCTCAGCCTTGGAGCAGCGTCTTCACGAGATGAGTAAGACGCTGCGTTAGTTCCCATGTGCACTATTTGTGATGTTTTTTTTTTGCCAACATAAGAATGAAAGGGCAAAATTTAGGACACTGGCTATCATTATTCCATTACATTAATTTGTTTACTTCATCAATAGTACATATGGCTGCAGAATTATTTGCATCAATAGATAAAGTAGGTATTTAAGACCACCGTCCTCACCAAAGTTTCAGCTGATTTCAATAAGATTTTGTTTACATTGTGTCATGTATTCAACAGTGAATACTGATTCTCTAGTAATTAATGATGATACATATATATATATATATATGAAATGTGGCACAATAAATGGTACATGTATGAAATGTTGTCTTGGTATACTGACTGACTATATATATATATGTATATAAACATGCAAACTAAAGGGGAGATATGTTGTTCTGATAAGGTAAGAGTTGTGATGATTTGTATTTGATGCAATCTCAGAACATTTTCAATAGCACCAAAGTCTGTTGTTTTTCCCAGTGCCTTGTCCAAAAGGTTATGCAGTGTTCCGTGGACTCTGCTACAAGGCCTCCAACACCTTCAAGACCTTCAGCGGTGCGGCCGCGGCCTGTGGTGAAGACGGCGGCACCCTCGCCATGCCCCGAGACGCTGAGGTCGACGCCTTCCTGATCTCCTTGTACAGGTCTGTGAGCACTAGTCCCTTCTGGATCGGCCTGCACGATCAGCGCGAAGAGGGAAGCTTTGAGTGGGTGGATGGTTCTGCACTTGGAAATTACAACGACTGGGCTCCGGAAGAACCAACCAGAAATGGGGGCAGCGAAGATTGCGTTCTTAACTCCTCACCCTGGTGGTACGAATTTCCATGCAACTCGAAGCAGCGCTTCATATGCCAGGCTTTTCCAGGTACTGATTATTACTGTAATATTCATATCCTTTCTAGCAGACTGAACCATTAAGAATGGTAGATCATCATTTCTCTAGTTATAAACTATGTCAAAACACATCATCCCATGCCTCATGCCTGCCAATTTTGTTGATTTTCCAGGACGTCCGTAGGTGACAGGCGGAACACTCGCCACCACTATACAGCGGCTCTCCGGCAATCCACTGGAAAACTTACCTGTAACACATTATGGAAATGTACCTATGCATATATACAGCACAATGCTTTCTGAATATTCTTTAGAGTTTGTCGAGTAGTAAAATAACACATAAGACTAGCGAAAGGAAACCAAAGCAATGATGCAGTACTGTGCAGAGATACACACGCATCAGTTGACATATAGAGAAATGTACACATTTTTTTTTTTCTCGAAGCCAGTTTTTATCACTAAGAATGTGCTAAAAAGCGGAAAGCTCCTGATTGGCCGTTTGAAAGCCGTACGGAAAACTTCTTTAAGAGGGCGCAAATTGATGCGCGCGGAAGTCATCCATATAATCAAGTCAACATGACAAAAGTGGACGAAACAAAACGAAGTACCAGAACTGCCGGTGTTTATTGGTGGAAGTTCCTTCGTAACAAGCCTGAACAAAGTTATACAGACGAATTTTCCTGTCGTTCTCCAAAATTTGTAGACTGTGCTCATTTGAGCCTGGACCACCGAAGAAGCCTCACTGATCAAATAGCTCTGTGTGACAGACTGAATAAAAGTAAACGCGAACTCTGCGGCTCCGGCTGTCTTACAATGCTGGAATGTATTGGTGTAACCGGTCTGTGTGACCGACTGAATAAAAGTTATAAAGGGAACTCTGCGGCTCCGGCTGTCTTACTGAGGAGTGACTGTAGTGAGAAAGATGTCGGTTAGCGTGAGAATCAGTCCGCTCCATATACAGTCAAACCTGTCTATAGCGGCCACTCAAGGGACCGGACAAATTTGGCCATTATAGACAGGTGGCCTCTGTATAGAGGTGGTAACTTGTAGATAAAATACCCAAGGGACCGACAAAAAGTGGCCACTATGGACAGGTGGCCCCTCTGTAGAGGTGGCCCCTAATACAGGTTTGACTGTATACTAGTTATCTAACTCATCAAACTGACCATTAAAACCACACGCGTGAGGCACGACTTGTTTTTCTCCCATGGTTGCATACATAAAATGGATTCAATATATTGAGAGCTTTTATCAGAAGCTTCTTCTAGAAAACTACGGGTGCCGACATCAGTGAATTCAATATGTCTGATAGTTTTCCAAACATGATAAAAAAAGGTAAGATGTCTTGGATGCTGTTTTTACTCTTTCAATATGTCAAAGCAAACAAACACTGCATGAAAACACGAATTTGCGGGGTGGAAACTGTGTTCCACGTGCCTGCAGATTTGAGCTTTCCGAGACTTTGCAGGACGTGTCGACCTGCTCACTCCTTCTGCGCAGGACCCGGCACGTCCTGCGAATTGTTGGAAGTGAACCACTTTCTTTGTGCAGGACGTGGCAGGCCCTTCGAATACCTGTCCATCCAGCGGGAAATCTACCAGTACGTCCTGCGCAGCCTGCACACTTATCTCCGGACATAGGTGTTAGCTGCATAATTTAGCGGCCAATTATCACCTAATTATCCTCCCCGGTTTGACAAGCTTAGTGCGCGTGCGCGGTCTGGCAGAGTACGGCAGCATTGCGCCCATTATCATGCAAATCTATGTTTATACCGAACCTTGCCCCCCCCCCTCTTTGGGTTACTAGTAGCGTCGTAAATTTGTTGTAAATATCGATGTTTTTTTAATATTTGTAAGCTTAATGAAAGCTAAGTAAAGCTTCGTGGTGTTGTTGTGTGTAATACGTTCCCGTGTCAGTGAAGGTATCTTTATTTAATGTAATGTAGTGCGTATTGTAATTCAAGTATCCTTTCTTTTTTTATGGCCAGCTGTTGTAGTGCTCCGATCTTTGTGCCTGTACTGGTGCTCCGCAGTGAAATACGCCATGTTTAGCCCCAGTTTCTATGCCTTGGCGTGATGCATTCACTCCTGTAGAAATAGCTGGATTATTGCATTATTCGTCAATTCCCGTCCATGCAGATGTCTCAGGCCTCTAAGCCCTCTGCAAAACCGCCAACTTGCTCAGGACTACACTTCCATGGGAGGGGGCAGGGCTGAGAAGTTTCCTCGGGGTGCATCAGTCCTAGAGCCGAGAGCTCGCCTGTACGGGCCCTGGTACCGCTGGTCTGGGCCATCCGATTTTCGTCCAGGGCAGCAATATTAGATCCGGGCTCACGATGTTCTCTTTCTTTTTGACCGTGCGATGTTCCTCAGTCTGGTCTCAGAAGCTTGCCCAAGCTCACAAAGTGTCCCGTTCCATCAGATTTCACGTCTCCTATAAATTTGACATTGAGGCTGCAGGAAGAGCGTGGGTCCGTCCGCACACAATCAAGATCAGTGTCCAAATGACCAACTGAATTTTAATTCCGGACTGACGTTATTTGAAATAGAATCACGAGTGTTGATTGGTTCAAATCGCGCGTTGCATGTAGGGAAAGAATGATTTGCATAGTCAGCAGACAAATGACTGTGTATTACTATTGTTATTGAGCATGATTCGGAGACAAGCTTACCGGTCATTTCGCACCTGGACAATAGAGTCTAAGTCTACACCCCAAAT
>NC_049988.1:21718746-21732139 GCF_000003815.2 Branchiostoma floridae
AATACAACGGTAATTTCATACGATCAGCTGGATGTTGTCAGAGGGCTAGTTCGTAAGTAACGGATCGTCAGAAGGGAGCCGGCTAGTGTCTGATTCCCCCGGAAAAAACAACTAATTAAAAATTTGTACGCAAGGATATTTATTTATCTTGATAAGACCTCCTTTGTGTATGTAAGCAAAGAAGTTAGAATATTATGTAAAGAATTACTGTAACCTCCTTGATATAGGTAACTTGGACCTGCACAGTCCAGTTCATGACACATGTACTCCGAAGAAAATTTGAAAAGAAACACCATACCAGAAAACTTTCTCGCAGTCGACATAAATGCCTATATTCCGAACTTTTACTTGGTCGGGATGCTATGGGAACTTGGGCATAAAACCTTACGCGGGCTTAAGTCAGTGGATAAATATGTCCCTTCCATTATGAATAAGTACATTAAAAACGCGTTTACAAAACAACCAAATCCCCGTTCACTCTTGTTTATTTTTTAAGCTTGTCTAGAATGCTCGTGTCTGCTTGGTGACTGCTTACTAAGACCGCTCAATGATGAAACTTGAATTTTATCCAGCATTTTCCCACACATTTGGGGGTATTTGTATAGATGTTGTTTTAGTGCGGTATATGTCTATTCGGCTAGCGCTGTTTAGCCCACCATTCAAAGACGGGACACGACGCCATTTTTAAAAACCCTTTGTTATGTCCAGTTGAGCCACAATTTGTTTTAAAACAACACATGGAAGTTTATGCAAGAGATCGTTTGTGTGCTACTGTAAATCCCCTCTAAAGTACCGGGCCTATGTGCAGAGTCTAACTTTTTCTCTGTTCCAGAGCAAGATAGAACAAAAACAAGTTAAAATCAAAACGAAACGCGCTGGGCAGACATTGACACAATACACATCTTTTAACAATGTAACACTTGACTATCTTATGGATTTGAAGAAGACCTAAATGAAACTCTAAATCTTAACCCTTTTCATGAAGAACAAATTTCGCTCTAATAGAATTTCTAAATGTAGGTTGAACAGCTCGGGTTTCTCTATAACCTCATTGGTAGACCACACATTCAAACTTTTATTGTGGCCTTGGACCATATCATTGCCAGGGCCTCTGCATACAGGACTGGTTATCTGCTGCCCCAGATTGTTACCTTACCGCTGACGTTAGCTTCGGTAATTTTTCTAACAATTTAACTACATTCCGGAGTAAAGACTTCGATCAAAAATCGATGCAGACGAGTTTTAATTTCAGTTACATTCTTATTGAATTCCATTAGTTGTGTTGTGTTAAACTGTCGAACAGTAGGTCACAGCGCTAGCAGATAAAGATCATTCTCCTATAACTTCCGTACGTACAGTTCACACAGCATGGCTAGAAGTGCGTGAACTAAAGCTTATTGTTATCTACCCGGCGTGGTAACACGCGCGCTGTGCGGGGCCTGCGAATTACCGCACAGCCGACTGTGCAGGATAACGCAGAGTTTTAACGGTATGCACACGCTGAACCCGGAAAGTCCTTCCCACTGCCTGCCCGCACCAAGTTTAACGGACGTGTACCTGCCTGGGAAGTACCGGAAATCTCACTTTTCTTGCAGTGAAAGAAGAAGATTAGGTGTGTATTTGATTTGTCTTGACTAAAAAAACGTGCGCTGTTTTCCACCGACTCGATATGATTTAATTTCATCTTTGGTTTCCAATTTCCTCATGTTCTACCTTGTGTTTCCGACCCCGCCTTAAAAAATCTAAATTCTGTATGTGTTAACGCAAATATCGCATATACGTGTGGACTGGCAACATCTTGCGTGACGAACACGGAAAATATCAGACGAAGAAAAACAATGAAACGTGTTTTTATCCTATGGGTGCATACATAAATGAATTCAATATATTCAGACCTTTTATCAGAACCTTCTGATAAAAGTTTCTTGATACAAAATTTGTATATCTGATCAGGGCTTTAGCCAGCTCGAAATTTTTTTCCGTCAGCCAATTACAATCGTCGCGAAAACCGCGAAAATTAATTAGAAGGACTGAACTGAGACCTTGAAAAACCGGTTTTAATGAGATTATCGTATGCGAAAGGGCGCAGACACACATTGTCAACAATCATAACAATAGCAAAACAAACAGTGTGTGGCTTTTACAGCCGTGGACGGCGTCCCCAAGCCGCCTGTAGCTTCCACCAAGGATTTTTGTCCGTCAAAGTTGACGGATTGGTTTTAAAATTTTTCCGTCAGACGCAGCAAATTTCCGTCAATTGACGGAAAAACGGACGCTGGCTAGACCCCTGTATCTGATAGTTTTCCAAACAAAAAGGCAGGATGTCTTTGAAATGTTGTTGTCTATATCCTTCTTTCAAGATGTAACAAAGAAAAAGATTACGTGCATATTTGATTTGTCTCCACCGAAAAAAAAGTTTCGGATGTATTCATTTTTTGCATTGCGTCTCGGACCCCGCCTGACGCAGGGCGTGTATTTTTGCTGTGCGGAAACCTGACAAGTCGCACCATGCCGGGAGGGCAACAGAAGTCCCAAACTGGTGACACAGGTAAATATATTCTTGTTTTTGGAAATATCATCTCTCTATAGACACCAGCGGCCAAGTGGGGTTGTTCTTCAACCATCTATATAATGGCAAATCCGTGGTTCACCACTCACCAGTTCCTTACGTGGTGTAGAACGAGTTTTCTTTCAGTTTAGTTCAGTTTTCCTCTGCACGTAAAAGACCCGGACACACATACCGAGAAGAGTAGGTGCGTTTGGCTGAAAACATAACCAGTTCGAAAGGCAGCATCGGTGATAAAGATGACACGTATTTTTCAAAAAAATATTCTACAGAAATTTCTGGTAACCGCCATGATTAAGCACTGTTTTCCTCTCAAAAGTATATTTTTGCTAGTTTTCTAACTGGTCGCTACGTTCACTGTCACCGTATCAACAGTCTTTTAAAATGAGACTAGATCTACCATATGACAAAAAAACTGGAGCCTGAAGAATCATTTTTGATGGTGCGATGTACAAAGACAATGTCGCAGGCGCGTTTGTGTTATGAATAAAATGATACTTAAATACAATATGGTTGTCAAAATGATGTTGTATTTTGCTTTCATAAAATCTTCAAGTAACTGATGATCTCCTAAATACACAAGTACGGCACCACTTAAATTTATTATTTTCCACTAGGCACCACACCCATGCAGCAGCCACAGACTGATTGGCAGGCACGTGCGAGTAAACCCAACCCTGTGTACGCCTCCGGAGAAGGTAAAACACTTTCAAGTCTACTTACGGCGTTCTGTTCTTATCTCGATTTTAGACTTTATACTGTATGAAGTATGTAGCTAATTTTGTAATTTTCCTCCAGGCACCACACCCATGAAGCAGCTTCAGACTGATTGGCAGGCACGTGCCGACGCCGCTGCCAGTGAACTCGACCCAATGTACGCCTCCGGAGAAGGTAGAAACCCTTCAAGTACTAGTTCGCTTTCGTCACCCTGTTCTCGACTCGCTTTGATACCTTTTTTCTGTGTTTGATTTTGATTTTCTCCAGACACCACACCCATGCAGCGGCAGCAGACTGATTTTCAGGCACGTGCCGACGCCGCTGCGAGTGTGCCTAACCCTATGTACGCAGGTAAATCGTTTTTTAAGTCTGCTTACGGCGTCCTGTTCCTGTCTCGCTTTTATACGTACATTTTGTCCTATATCTGGAGTGTGTTTAATTTTATGATTTTTCCCCAGGCACCACACCCGTGCAGCAGCCGCAGACTGATTGGCGGTCCATTGCGGACGCCGCTGCGAGCATACCCAACGCTTTGTACGTTTCCAGAGCAGGTAAAACTTTGTAATCTTAAAAGCTTGTCTCATATTCGTCGTAGGATTGCCGTAAGATCACAAGCTGATTACAAGTTTTGTACCAAAATCAACTGTCTTGTTGCGAAAGGACTGCCGTAGAAGCTTGCCTCCGGTTGATTCTGTCATAGACTGTTGATAACTCTGCAACATTAAAATCTTATGACAACCTTCGACGGATGTGACTGCGTCGCATTGACACTAACTCGACTTTAATACAGACAAATATGATTTCTTCAGCAATTATAGAATTGAAACAAACGGGGCAAAGTTAAAAGAGCACATCATGCAATGATCAAAACTTATATTTTGGTAAACTGCCCTGAAAGATTAGCTCAATCTGAGCTAAAGGTCATCGAAATAAGCCAATCAATGTTGTTTAGTTGTTTTAAAGAGGCAATTCTAATATAGACAAAATCGGTCAGCTCTTTGTATGTTAAAGAAATAGAAATAAATAAATAGATTGCTTATCATGGAAGCTCATCTGTGTTGGTAGTAATCATAGTACAGAACTTTGGTAGTATGAAATAGATTGCTCGGTGAATTACCGATCGTGCTGTTTATTTTCTACTGCCATGTAATTTATTGTGTGTTAGAGTCGATTCCGAGTCACCGCGAGGGTTGCCATTTTCATCATTTACATATGGTTTCAATTGTTTTCAATTATATATCTAGGAGATTTTATACTTTTGAAATATTTCTAATGCTATTTGAACTTTCTAAATATTTCCCCGGTCTGTAAATTCTTTGAAATATTCACGATGTGGAACAGAATACTTCTAACAGTTTGTAAACAATGGTAACAGCATTTTGCCATTATTTACCATTTTCTACCATTTTTTGTAATATTGGGTCAGTGGGCTAGGAAGAAAGCAATTCACACATCCTTGCAAAGTACGGTTAGGTGCCATGTCAATGGCCTGCCACAAAGGACCCACCAGTGCCCATCAGTGAAATCTAAAAATATACCAGGCAGACAAAAGGGGCTAACTTTTATGGGGCAATACATTAATTCTACCATTTGGCAAGGTTTACCATTTTTTGTAAATATTTCTAAAAGTGAAAGAATCCTGCAGATGTTTGAAAATTATTGTAAATAAGGACATTTTTGTGTGATCTCTTTCAAAATGTTTCCAAAGTATTCAAAGGAATTCAAATAGATTCAAAATTCCATATTAATATTTTTGAAAAAAATTATAATTGTTGGGGCTTGGATATTCTTTTATTCAAAATAATTCCAACTTATTACAATTATTGTCTAAAAACCCTCATGGTGTCTCGGAATGCACTCTAGTACCAAGTTGTCTATTCTGGATGAACATTAAAACTATGTATGTAATTTCCAATACGAAAATTGGACTTCCCCAAATTTTCGGCTGTCCATGCCATCTCAAGTCTTTTCCAGTCTTTGTATATCCTTGACAAAGACTGGAGTTGGACAGTCAAAACTCTCGCGTTCAATTTTCGCGTGAGAAATTCAAGTTCAAAGTTTTGAAAAATCATTTTGTTTTCTAACAGACCGCACGTATCCGGGTGGAGCAAGTGGCCGCTGCGCTCTGTGTAGCTTCATCCGCTCGAAGCTTATTTACATCGCCACGGTCATTGCCGTGCTGCTAAGCCTGGTAGCTGTGGGACTTGCCCTTTTGGCGTTCATCAACAATGGGGTAAGCGCTCTCGTATTATACAGGCCTGCTGTAAAGTAATTGTCTCTTTTCTGTCCATCAAGCCATAGCTTTATGATTTTTCATATTGTTTTTTCGACCTTTGGTCTAACGTACATATATACGTTTATCACACGTTCATAGGAAACATCTGAACTGACCACCACTGTTAACGCCTTGAAGCGTGACCAAGGCAACATGACCACCACTGTTGACGCCTTGAAGCGCAACCAAGACGATATGCGCCAACTGTCCACCGCTGTTGACGCCTTGAAGCGCAACCAAGACGACATACGCCGACTGTCCACCACTGTTAACGCCTTGAAGCGTGACCAAGGCAACATGACCACCACTGTTGACGCCTTGAAGCGCGACCAAGACGACATGCGCCAAATGTCCACCGCTGTTGACGCCTTGAAGCGCGACCAAGACGGCAGGCGCCAACTTTCCACCGCTGTTGACGCCTTGAAGCGCGACCAAGACGACATGCGCCAACTGTCCACCGCTGTTGACGCTTTGAATCGCAACCAAGACGACATACGCCGACTGTCCACCGCCGTTGACGCCTTGAAGCGCAACCAAGACGACATACGCCGACTGTCCACCGCCGTTGACGCCTGAAGCGCAACCAAGACGACATACGCCGACTGTCCACCACTGTTACGCCTTGAAGCGTGACCAAGGCAACATGACCACCACTGTTGATGCCTTAAAGCGCGACCAAGACGACATGCGCCAACTGTCCACCGCTGTTGACGCCTTGAAGCGCAACCAAGACGACATACGCCGACTGTCCACCGCTGTTGACGCCTTGAAGCGCAACCAAGACGACATACGCCAACTGTCCGCCACTGTTGAGGGCTTGAAGCGTGACCAAGACGACATACGCCAACTGTCCGCCACTGTTGAGGCCTTGAAGCGCGACCAAGACGGCAGGCGCAAACTGTCCACCACTGTTGACGCCTTGAAATGTGACCAAGACGACATGCGCCAGCTGTCCGCCACTGTTGACGCCCTGAAGCGTGACCAAGACGACATGCGCCAACTGTCCACCACTGTTGATGCCATGAAGCGTGACCAAGACGATATGTCCGCCACTGTTGACACCCTGAAGCGTGACCAAGACGACATGCGCCAACTGTCTGCCACTGTTGACGCCTTGAAGCGCAACCAAGACGACATGCGCCAACTGTCCACCACTGTTGACGCCTTGAAGCGCGACCAAGACCACATATCCACCACTGTTGACGCCTTGAAGCGCGACCTGGACAGCGAGCGCAGCCGAGTTACCGCCTTGGAGCAGCGTCGTCAAGAAAAACGTAAGACGCCAGTCATTTTCGGTTTTAGTTGTTTTGTGTACTATTTGTGATGGTGTACGAAACAACATCATTAGTAAAAACAGGATTTTTACAATCATTAGAGTAAAACAGATACTTTTATATGTATGCATACAAATTGTCAATGTTGAGAATAGAGTTTTACGGACTCGTATCACTCGTTTTTCAGCATCTTGTCCTGAAGGTTACGCAGTGTTCCGTGGAATCTGCTACAAGTTCTTCGTCACACGTAAGACCTTCAGTGATGCGGCCGCGGCTTGTGGTGAAGACGGCGGCACCCTCGCCATGCCCCGAGACGCTGACACCAACGCCTTCCTGATCTCCTTGTACAAGTCCATGAGCGACACGGGTCTCTTCTGGTTCGGCCTGCACGATCAGCGCGAAGAGGGAAAGTTTGAGTGGGTGGATGGTTCTGCACTTGGGAAGTACAGCTCCTGGGGTCCAGGAGAACCAAACAACCATGGGGGCAACCAAGATTGCGTTGGTTACTCCGCATACTGGAAAGACAAGTGGGACGACTACCGATGCGGCGCGACGTTTCCCTTCATCTGCCAGGCTGTTTCTAGTAGGCTTATAACCAGGTACTTTTTATAACCGTAAAATTCCTGACACCTTTCTGTCTAGTGACCATGCCACAGCTTCTGTACCCATTACACGGAGTGCATAAGACCATCATAACCTCCATGAAATATTAATTATACAGATATCAAACATGCAAATGAGGGACTGATTTGCATAATTCAAACAAAATTGCAAACTGTTTAATGATAAGTGATGGGAATTTTATAGTTGTGACATGTGTAAGTTAGTTGAAGATAGACATACCGTGCATAACTTAACTTCATGGAGGTACTCTAGTTAGTGTTGCTATTGTTATTGTCACAGATCACTCCACATCTCACCCTGCTAATGTTGCTTTTTTTTTTCAGGACGTCCGTAGGTGACAGGCGGAACTCTCGGCACCACTGTCCAGCGGCTCTCCGACCATCCGCAGTAAAACTATCCAGCAAAACGTGAAACCTGGAATTATAACAACAGAGAAAATCAGCACGTGGTTCTCTGAACCTGTATAAAATTCAAGTAGAAAAACTAAAAAAAAGATAGTGAATGTGCACCAAAGCAATGGATCACTTATTGTACATTTGTAGATGGACCTTTAGTTGTTATATATATATATAAAGAAGTTACATATATGTTTTTGCATTAGCCAGGAGTTCATTCACATGAAGAACGCTCTGGAAAGGAAAAGCTCCTGGTTTGACCGCAGCAAGTGTGTTGCCTGTTTTTTGCGCGTTCCCTACAAAATAAACAGACAGGACAAACTAAATGTAAGCACAACTTCACTGAGAATGATAATACGTAACCTCACTGATTCACAATAGGCAAACTTACTTTTGTTATAGTAAACGGACGAAAAAAGCAACATGGCAGAAATGGCCGCTGGTATTTATTAATGAAGGTTCCTTTGTAACAAGCTGAACCAAGTTATAGAGATTTCAGCACCTTTGTTTTTCTGAACACGTTTAAGAGTTTTTCGAGTCGAAAACTAACAGAAGAAATAGTGAATGGGCACCAAAGCAATGGATCATGTACAGTGCTAGACACACTATAGTTTTCATACAGAAAAAATGTACATTTTGCAAGATATGCACTCAGCCATTGTTAGACATACTCCTAGTTTGGAGAGACAGGACAAACAAAATGTTAGCACAGCTTCACTATAAGTCTAATAGTAATAATAAGAAACCTCATTGTTTTCACAATAGACAGACTTTTGCTGTTGTAAAAGGATGAAAAAAGCACAATGCCAGATTGCTGGTATTTATTGAGGGAATTTCCTTTGTAACAAGCATGAACCAAGTTATAGAGATTTTTTTGCTGTTCTTCAAAGTTAGTAGACTGTGCTCATTTGAGCCTGGGCCACTGAAGAAGCAATATTGGTGAAACCGGTCTGTGTAAAAGACTGAATAAAAGTTGCAAACGGGAATTCTGCGGCTCCGGCTGTCTTACTGCGTGTGACTGCGATGAGAAAGATGTCGGTTAGCGTGAGGATCAGTTCTCTCCCTAGTTATCCAACCTTTGGATACTGCTTTGTGCTGATGTGTTTGTAGTTGAGCTGAATGTGACTTACGTTAGTAGATTTGCATGGCTATATCATAGTACAGGACATGTTGTACCCAAAACTATGTTGCATTCGAGCGGCCTTTTCTTTACAAACGCGCCCGGGCAGAGTTTAGTCTAGTCCTGCTTGACAAGAACAGATTCTTCCTTCTTGTTCTTCCATTGGAAGATTGGCAGCTTTGCGCCAGAAGATGTCATAACAAAAATACGGCAATTCTAGCCGATCAAACGGCTCTTCCTGGCACCCAAGGTTATATTGCACCGTTTCGTAATCCACTCACTTGACAGCAAATTAAAAGTATAAATAGATAAACAAAGAAAATACTGTTGCATATCTTTAAAGAAATATTATTTTAAAATCTTTAAAAGGCCTTCTGTCGCTCTCTGTTACCTTGTACAATATTTTATGTTTCTACTTCGACCTCCCAGCCCCAAAGGTTACCCCTTCTTTTCCTAGAAAATTAGTCTGCCTCTTGCAGAAAAACAAAATGTCATCTTCAGCACGTCATACCGCGCCATCCCTCCAAATATGGGCAAAGATATCGTCACTTCTTCAGACTTATCATGGCACTAGTGTCCATATTCATGCACTTTGACGTTGGCTGCTGTACTGTTCGCCTGTTGTCTGTACAGTACGGTCATGTACGAGCAAGCAGAGTCGGTCCGGTCCCCCTTCTCGCGCCCTGACAGCGGCCAAACCAGCGGGCCGCCGCCCCAACCCCCTTCTGTCCAACAAGGTGGTTCCCGCGGGCGTGTCCGCCATGGCAACGGCGCATCTGACAAGTCGCAAGATAAGCTAGAAGAGCACAAATCGTCTTTACACACGTACGAAGAAGCCGAGGCGGTGAAACGTTGTGCCACGTGCACGTCTGCAGGTAGCCGTCGGTTTTGTTACTTGCCTTTTTTCAGTGATACATTTATCCTACCATTTTGACAATTAGAAAACATAATTTCATGTACAGATGGCGCATAATCACTCACATTACTTATTTTACCAGTGTAAAACTGAGGCAGATATGTATTTCTCATAGACCGCACATATCCGGGGGGAGCAAGCGGCAGCCGTGCTCGTTGTAGCTTCATCCGTTCCCGCCTTGGCTACATGGCCGCCGGTATTGCCGTACTGCTTAGCCTGCTTGCTGTGGGATTTGTTCCGCTGACTGTCATGAATAAAGAGGTAAACGCTCTTGTACCACCAAACTGTTTTCAAATTTCTTTGATTATGCTGTGTCTTTTATTCTTGTTTAGAAATTACCGAGATGGAACATGTTTTTTTTCCTTTGATTTTTCTGCTTATGTATGATTATTTGACTTTTGTCTTTAGGAAATAACTCAACTGTCCACCACTGTTGACACCTTAAAGCGAGACCTGGACAAGGAGCGCAACCGAACCGCTGCCTTGGAGCAGCGTCTTCACAGGATGAGTAAGACGCTGCGTTAGTTGCTATTTGCACTATTTGTGATGGTCTACTTGCCAACATCATTAGAAAGGAAGGGTAAAAGTTGGGACACTGACTATCATTATTCCATTGCACGATATCATTTCCTATATCAATAGAGCTACACTGACTTTCACTTACAAGTTTCACTTACAGTTATGCTGGAATGAAATAAAGCTTCAGCACCTAATGGAGAGTATTCTAAGGAAGCAAATTTAATGCATTGGAATTGCTGCTTGTTCTCCCTATTACATTACCAAAGTCTGTTGTTGACTCAATTTGTTCCAGTATCTTGTCCTAAAGGTTACACAGTGTTCCGTCGAATCTGCTACAAGGCCTTCGACACAAAGAAGACCTTCAACGGAGCGGCCGCGGCCTGTGGTGAAGACGGCGGCACCCTCGCCATGCCCCGAGACGCTGAGACCAACGCCTTCCTGATCTCCTTGTACAAGTCCGTGAGCGACAGGGTGAGCTTCTGGTTCGGCCTGCACGATCGGCGCGAAGAGGGAAGCTTTCAGTGGGTGGATGGTTCTGCGCTTGGGACGTACAACTCTTGGGGTGGGGGACAACCGAACAACGCGTGGGGCGACCAAGATTGCGTTTGTTACTCCCCCTTATACAAAGACAAGTGGGGCGACACCGCATGCGACCTGGAGGTGCGCTTCATCTGCCAGGCTGTCCCGGGTACTTTTTATAACCATACCATTTCCCGAAACCTTTCTGTCTAGTGAACACGCCACAGCTTATCCATTATACGGAATGCATTAAACCATCATAACCTCCATGAAATATTCATATACAGATATCACACATGCAAATGAGGGAATGATTTGTATGATTCAAACAAAATTGCAAAATCGTTTAATGATAAATTATGGGCATCTTATAGTTGTGACATGTCTAAGTAAGTTGAAGTTGCAAATTCCACGCATAAATCAATTTCATGAAGGTATGAGGTCGCCGAACTCTAGTTAATATTTGCATTGTTATAAGTACATAACTCCACATCTCATCCCTGCCATTTTTGTTCATGTTTTCCAGGACGTCCGTAGGTGACAGGCGGAACTCTCACCGCCACTGTACAGCGGCTCTCCGACCATCCGCCGTAAAACTGACCAGCAAAACGTGGAACCTGGAATGATAGTAACAGGTCCAATCAGCACGGTGTTTTATGAAACCGTTAGAGAGTTTGTCGAGTAGAAACTTATTGGAATAAATAGTGAATGGGCACCAAAGCAATGGATCACGTATTGTACAGTGGTAGACAAGCTGAGTTTTCATACAGAGAAAATGTACTGTACGTTTCGTGAAATGTGCACATAGCCATTTTTAAACATATATAAAACATTCTAGAAGCTGGAAAGCTCCTGGTTTGGCTGTATCAAATCCATCACCTGTTTCTGGAGCGTTTCCTACAAAAGCTGAACAGACAGGTTTAACAAAATGTAAGCACAACTTCACTTATAGTAATAAAGCGTAACCTCACTGTTTTCACAATAGACGGACTTCCTTTTGTTGTTGTAAAAGAGCACAGTGCCAGAACTGCTGGTATTTGTTGATGGAAGGTCCTTTGTAACAAGAATGAACCAAGTTATAGATTTTCTTGCTGTTCTCCAATGTTTGTAGACTGTGCTCATTTGAGCCTGGACCACTGAAGAAGCCAGATTGGTGAAACCGGTCTGTGTGACAGACTGAATAAAAGTTGTAAACGGGAACTCTGTGGCTCCAGCTGTCTTACTGAGGGGTGACTTTGGTGAGAAAGGTGTAATGGTTTATTGAGCAAAAACATATCGCTACATTCGCAGCCTGACGGCTGAATTGCAGTTGCAATATCACATTAAAACAAACGCATTTGATTAATGTCCAACAAGGCAAATCATTAAGATAAAAGTACGTGTAAAATCAGTTAGGTACGAATATAATACATGATATCGACCAGCGAATATCTAAAACGAAAATTAGAGGCATACAATATTGGCAGGATTAAGGCATGGGGGCATTACAGTTGAGTAGACGGACCATGTGCGGAATGGCACTAGACCTATAGCGTTCAGTTCTGCACTTGGGAATGTCCAGTTTGTTGGCAGAGCGGGTTTGTCGGCAACTAATGTTCTGTCTTGTGGATGGTAGGAAGTTGCGATATTGATCAGAGACTAAGAGTGATTGAGCAAACCGAAGTGTCAGATTCGAACGCCTGGAGTGGAGTGATGGAAGGCCAAGCTGTGTACACGCATCTCGGTAGCTGGTGTAGTCGCGTCCCATGATGATACGTACCGCTCTGCGCTGGATACGTTCGATCTTGTTGCTCAGCTGTGTGGTTAACCCTGATGTCGGTTAGCATGAGGATCAGTCCGCACCATACATAAATGTTATCTAACTTTTGGAAACTGTCCATTAAAACCACATGAGGCATGGGGGTGCGGCGCTTATGATGTGTTTGCAATTGAGCAGAATTTGAGTTGTGCTAGTAGATTCGCATTGCTATATCATAGTACAGGGAGTGATGTACCCAACACTGTGTTCCACTCATGGCCGCCCTGTCTTACCCAACGTGCCTGGGCACAGCTCAGGCTAACGTCAAATCGCCACAACAAAGGGGCCCGGCCGGGCAGCTCTGGGAAACGAAAGGTCCGACATAAAAAGCAACAAAAACAGAAAACAGACCAATAATAATTCAACAGCACGCCTTGTGTATATTTATTGGCATAAACTTCATTTTTCGTTTCCGCAAACAGCCCGTCTGGGATCCGGGTAGGAAATGTGACGTAGGCATAAGTACGCAACTGCTTTACAAGAACACATCCTTCATTCTTGTTCTTCTATCAGGAGGTTAGTTGTTTTGCTTCAAACGATGTTGTGACAAAACTCTAGCCCGGCAATCGGTTTCACCTGGCACCCAATTGTCAGATATAATCACTATCCACACTGAGCTTAAGTTACTTACTGCTGAATAAAGTAAGTGGAAACATAGGCAGCACGCCGG
>NC_049988.1:21733844-21736857 GCF_000003815.2 Branchiostoma floridae
TTCCTTTGATTTTTCTGCTTATGTATGATTATTTGACTTTTGTCTTTAGGAAATAACTCAACTGTCCACCACTGTTGA
The DNA here is from genome assembly GCF_000003815.2 of Branchiostoma floridae. NCBI lineage: Eukaryota > Metazoa > Chordata > Leptocardii > Amphioxiformes > Branchiostomatidae > Branchiostoma > Branchiostoma floridae. The sequence goes on from NC_049988.1 coordinate 21,733,923, forward strand.
CACCTTAAAGCGAGACCTGGACAAGGAGCGCAACCGAACCGCTGCCTTGGAGCAGCGTCTTCACAGGATGAGTAAGACGCTGCGTTAGTTGCTATTTGCACTATTTGTGATGGTCTACTTGCCAACATCATTAGAAAGGAAGGGTAAAAGTTGGGACACTGACTATCATTATTCCATTGCACGATATCATTTCCTATATCAATAGTTCCTTTGGCTGCAGGGTGATTTAAAAAAGAGCCTGTATTCACAACCACAGTGAAAGTCCTAAGCAAAGTTTCTGTCTGATGGAGGAAATGTAATGATTTGTTTTTGATGCAATCCCAGAACATTTTCAATATCACCAAAGTCTGTTGTTGACTCAATTTGTTCCAGTATCTTGTCCTAAAGGTTACACAGTGTTCCGTCGAATCTGCTACAAGGCCTTCGACACACCTAAGACCTTCAGAGATGCGGCCGCGGCCTGTGGTGAAGACGGCGGCACCCTCGCCATGCCCCGAGACGCTGAGATCAACGCCTTCCTGATCTCCTTGTACAAGTCCGTGAGCGACAGGGTGAACTTCTGGTTCGGCCTGCACGATCGGTGGGAAGAGGGAAGTTTTGAGTGGGTGGATGGTTCTGCACTTGGGACGTACAGTTCTTGGGGAGTGGGAGAACCAAACAGCCTTGGGGGCAGCGAAAATTGTGTTCATTACTACCCAATCAAATCAGACAAGTGGAACGACAATGGATGCAACCATCAGTATCGCTTCATATGCCAGGCTGTTCCAGGTGCTTATTGTAGCCGTACCATTTCCTGACCCCCCTCTAGTAAACATGGCACTCCCAGAGTAATGCACTAGACATTTTAGATAATTATTTCTCTTGTAACAAACACATCATTATATGTTTATGAACACATCATTCCGCATCTCGTCCCTGATAATAAATAATATGCGACTCGCTGTTTCACTACATATGCCAGGTTGTTCCAGGTACTTCTTATAACCCTCCCATTTCCTGACACCCTTCCATCTTTTAAACACGCCACAAGTATCCATCTGACTAAAGACGTTAGACCATCGATGCTCTTGTTATAAAGCATGTCAAAACACTTCATTCCTCATCTCATCCCTGATATGTCTATTAATGATTTCCAGGACGTCCGGAAGGCGGAACTCTCACCACCACTGTCAGGCGACTCTCCGACCATCCGCAGTAAAACTGACCAGCAGAACGTGAAATCTGTAATTATAACAACATACATGTAGGACATCAGCACATTGTTCTCTGAACCTGTTTAAAAGTCGAGTAGAAATTAACAGAAGAAATAGTGAATGTTCACCAAAGCAATGAATCACTTATTGTACAATGGTAGACGGGCCTTATTTTTCATATATATAACGGATTTACATAATGTTTTCGCTTTTAGCCAGGAGTTTGTTTACATGAAACGCGCTCAAGAAAGGGAAAAGCTTCTGGTTTGCCTGTTTCTTTCGCATTTCGTACTGAACAGACAGAACAAAGAAAATGTAAGCATAACTTCACTAATAGTAATAATACGTAATCTATGTTGTTTCACAATAGGCAAACTTCCTTTTGTTGTAGTAAACGGACGAAAAAAGTACAATGCCAGAACTGCTGATATCTGTTGATGGAAGCTCCTTTGTATTATCTAAAACAGGCCTGAACCAAGTTATAGAGATTCTGTTCTCCAAAGTTTGTAGACTGTGCTCATTTGAGCCTGGACCACTGAAGAAGCCAGAGTGATGAAACCGGTCTGTGTGGCAGAACTGAATAAAAGTTGTAAACGGCAACTCTGCGGCTCCGGCTGTCTTACTGAGGGGTGGCTGTGGTGAGAAAGGTGTCGGTTAGCGCTCCATACGTACTAGTTATCCAGATTTTGGACACTCACTATTAGTTTTAAAACCTTCTGAGGCATAAAGGTGTGGTCCTTATGATATGTTTGCAGATGAGCTGAATGTGAGTTATGAGTTACATCTTTTGCACCAAAACAACAAATTGTTTTACTCCTATGGGTGCAGACATCAATGAATTCAATATATCCACAGCTTTTATCGGAACCTTCTTTTTATCTTTTATGGGGGCAGACACTCAGACATCAATGAATTCAATAAATCTGATAGCTTGGCTTGTCTCTTGAACGTTGGTTTTAATTTTCAATGTGTTAAAACCAAACAAAACAGAAGATTATGTGTGTATTTGATTTGTCTGAGAAAACATCGCGCTGTTGTTTACCTTCTGTGCGTGCATACATAAATGATTTCAATATATCCGGAGCCTTCTGATAAAAGTTCCTTGATATCATACAGTTTTCCAAACAAAGGGCAGGATGTCTTTGAATATGTTGTTGTGGATATCCCTCTTTCAATATGTAACAAGCAAAGAAAGGGGAAGATTATGAGTATATCTGATTTGTCTCCATCGAAAAAAGGGCGCCGGTTACCAACGACTTAATATTTTTTTTCATCCTTAAGTTCCGATTTATGCATTTTTCACATTGCGTCTCGGACCCCGCCTGACGCAGGGCGTGTATTTTTGCTGTGCAGAAACCTGACAAGTCGCACCATGCCGGGACATCAGCAGCAGTCCCGAACTGGTGACACAGGTAAATATCCTTTCCGAATAGCGTTTGGGGTGAAGCTAGGAAGGTAATTATATACTTAGGATGACGATATATGGAAGCGTAACTGGTACTAGTAATTATAAGTGACATAGGTAAATATCCCTTCCGAATAGCATTTGGGCGAGGCAGGAAGCTCAAAGATGCATCCTTAAGCCCCGTTTACAAATCATAGAATTTTAGCTCGGCCGAAGTGTCGGCGAGCTCTGGATTACGAGGAGGTATGTCGCTGATGCCGACGAAGAAACTCTGCCATTTTGTTTCGTAGGCATCAGATTCATGCCTCCTCGGAATTTAGAGCTCGCTGAAACCCCG
>NC_049988.1:21736957-21766972 GCF_000003815.2 Branchiostoma floridae
GTCGGCGATACTTAAATTTTGTGATTTTCCTCTAGGCATCACACCCATGCAGCAAGACCAAGGAGCTTCTTCAGATACGTATGCAGAAGCAGAGAAAGTGTACTACACAATCAAGGATGAAGATCTGCCGCCTTCTTTACGTGGGGTGGGGCGGCAGCAGGAGTCACCCCAGGGGGAGGTGGGAACCATTGGGCCGCCGTCCCAACCCCCTCCTGTCCATCAGGGTGGTTCCCGCGGGCGTGTCCGCCATGGCAACGGCGCTGATCATGACAAGCGGCAAGAAGAGCAAGAAGCGTCAACAGCCAAAGCGGTGAAACGCTATGCCACGTACACGTCTGCAGGTAGCCATTAGTTATGTAAATGGCCTTTTTTCAGAAATACATTTTCCTTGGTATTTGGACAATAAGAAGACACTACATCATGTAAATATAGCAAATAATCACTTACTACTTATTTTCCACCTGTAGCCATGAGACAATTTATGTATTTCTAACAGATCGCACGTATCCGGGTGGAGCAAGCGGCCGCCGTGCCCTCTGTAGCTTCATCCGCTCTTACCAAAGCTGCATGATCTCCGGCATTGCCGTACTGCTGGGTCTGCTTGCTGTAGGATTGGCCCCTCTGACTGTCATGAATAAGGAGGTAAACACTCTTGTACCAAAGAGCTATTTTCAAACATCGTTATGATGTTTCTGTTGTTCTTGTTTAGGGATTACAAAGATGGAACATGCTGCTGCTTTCCTTCGATTTTTCTGCTTATGTATATGATACTCTGACTTTCGTCTTCAGGAAATAAGTCAACTGTCTACCACTGTTGACGTCTTGAAGCGCGACCAAGACGACATGTCCACCACTGTTGACGTCTTGAAGCGCGACCAAGACGACATGTCCACCACTGTTGACGTCTTGAAGCGCGACCAAGACGACATTTCTACAACTGTTGACGCCTTGAGACGCGACCTGGACAAGGAGCGCAGCCAAACCGCCGCCTTGGAGCAGCGTCTTCACGAGATGAGTAAGACGCTGCGTTAGTTCCCATGTGCACTATTTGTGATGTTTTTTTGCCAACATAAGAATGAAAGGGCAAAATTTAGGACACTATCATTATTCCATTACATTAATTTGTTTACTTCATCAATAGTACATATGGCTGCAGAATTATTTGCATCAATAGATAAAGTAGGTATTTAAGACCACCGTCCTCACCAAAGTTTCAGCTGATTTCAATAAGATTTTGTTTACATTGTGTCATGCATTCAACAGTGTATACTGATTCTCTAGTAATTAATGATGATACATATATATATATATATATATATATATATATATATATATATATATATATATGAAATGTGGCACAATAAATGGCACATGTATGAAATGTTGTCTTGGTATACTGACTGACTATATATATATGTATATAAACATGCAAACTAAAGGGGAGATATGTTCTTCTGATAAGGTAAGAGTTGTGATGATTTGTATTTGATGCAATCTCAGAACATTTTCAATAGCTGTTGTTTTTTCCAGTGCCTTGTCCTAAAGGTTACGCAGTGTTCCGTGGAATCTGCTACAAGGCCTCCAACACCTTCAAGACCTTCAGCGGTGCGACCGCCGCCTGTGGTGAAGACGGTGGCACCCTCGCCATGCCCCGAGACGCTGAGACCAACGCCTTCCTGATCTCCTTGTACAGGTCTGTGAGCACTAGTCCCTTCTGGATCGGCCTGCACGATCAGCGCGAAGAGGGAAGCTTTGAGTGGGTGGATGGCTCTGCACTTGGAAATTACAACGACTGGGCTCCGGAAGAACCAACCAGAAATGGGGGCAGCGAAGATTGCGTTCTTAACTCCTCACCCTGGTGGTACGAATTTCCATGCAACTCGAAGCAACGCTTCATATGCCAGGCTTTTCCAGGTATTGATTATTACTGTAATATTCATACCCTTTCTAGCAGACTGAACCATTAAGAATGGTAGATCATCATTTCTCTAGTTATAAACTATGTCAAAACACATCATCCCATGCCTCATGCCTGCCAATTTTGTTGATTTTCCAGGACGTCCGTAGGTGACAGGCGGAACACTCGCCACCACTATACAGCGGCTCTCCGGCAATCCACTGCAAAACTCACCTGTAACACATCATGGAAATGTACCTATGCATCTAATCAGCACGATGCGTTCTGAATATTCTTTAGAGTTTGTCGAGTAGTAAAATAACACATAAGACTAGCGAAAGGAAACCAAAGCAATGATGCAGTACTGTGCAGAGATACAAACGCATCAGTTGACATATAGAGAAATGTACACATATTTTTTTTTCTCGAAGCCAGTTTTTATCACTAAGAATGTGCTAAAAAGCGGAAAGCTCCTGATTGGCCGTTTGAAAGCCGTACGGAAAACTTCTTTAAGAGGGCGCAAATTGATGCGCGCGGAAGTCATCCATATAATCAAGTCAACATGACAAAAGTGGACGAAACAAAACGAAGTACCAAAACTGCCGGTGTTTATTGATGGAAGTTCCTTCGTAACAAGCCTGAACAAAGTTATAGAGACTTATTTTCCTGTCGTTCTCCAAAATTTGTAGACTGTGCTCATTTGAGCCTGGACCACCGAAGAGGCCTCGCTGATCAAATAGCTCTGTGTGACAGACTGAATAAAAGTAAACGCGAACTCTGCGGCTCCGGCTGTCTTACAATGCTGGAATGTATTGGTGTAACCGGTCTGTGTGACAGACTGAATAAAAGTTATAAAGGGAACTCTGCGGCTCCGGCTGTCTTACTGAGGGGTGACTGTGGTGAGAAAGATGTCGGTTAGCGTGAGAATCAGTCCGCTCCATATATACTAGTTATCTAACTCATCAAACTGACCATTAAAACCACACGCGTGAGGCACGACTTGTTTTTCTCCCATGGTTGCATACATAAATGGATTCAATATATTCAGAGCTTTTATCAGAAGCTTCTTCTAGAAAACTACGGGTGCCGACATCAGTGAATTTAATATGTCTGATAGTTTTCCAAACATGATAAAAAAGGTAAGATGTCTTGGATGCTGTTTTTAATCTTTCAATATGTCAAAGCAAACAAAGAAGAAGATTAGGTGTGTATTTGATTTGTCTTGACTAAAAAAACGTGCGCTGTTTTCCACCGACTCGATATGATTTAATTTCATCTTTGGTTTCCAATTTCCTCATGTTCTACCTTGTGTTTCCAACCCCGCCTTAAAAAAATCTAAATTCTGTATGTGTTAACGCAAATATCGCATATACGTGTGGACTGGCAACAGCTTGCGTGACGAACACGGAAAATATCAGACGAAGACAAACAATGAAACGTGTTTTTATCCTATGGGTGCATACATAAATGAATTCAATATATTCAGAGCTTTTATCAGAACCTTCTGATAAAAGTTTCTTGATACAAAATTTGTATATCTGATAGTTTTCCAAACAAAAAGGCAGGATGTCTTTGAAATGTTGTTGTCGATATCCTTCTTTCAAGATGTAACAAAGAAAAAGATTACGTGCATATTTGATTTGTCTCCACCGAAAAAAAAGTTTCGGATGTATTCATTTTTCGCATTGCGTCTCGGACCCGGCCTGACGCAGGGCGTGTATTTTTGCTGTGCGGAAACCTGACAAGTCGCACCATGCCGGGAGGGCAACAGAAGTCCCAAACTGGTGACTCAGGTAAATATATTCTTGTTTTTGGAAATATCATCTCTCTATAGACACCAGCGGCCAAATGGGGTTGTTCTTCAGCCATCTATATAATGGCAAATCTGTGGTTCACCACTCACCAGTTCCTTACGTGGTGTAGAACGAGTTTTCTTTCAGTTTAGTTTTCTTTTGCAAATAGCATTTACCGAGAAGAGTAGGTGCGTTTGGCTGAAAACATAACCAGTTCGGAAGGCAGCATCGGTGATAAAGATGACACGTATTTTTCAAAAAAAAAAATATTCTACAGTAATTTCTGGTAACCGCCATGATTAAGCACTGTTTTCCTCTCAAAAGTATATTTTTGCTAGTTTTCTAACTGGTCGCTACGTTCACTGTCTCCGTATCACCAGTCTTTTAAAATGAGACTAGATCTACCATATGACAAAAAAACTGGAGCCTGAAGAATCATTTTTGATGGTGCGATGTACAAAGACAATGTCGCAGGCGCGTTTGTGTTATGAATAAAATGATACTTAAATACAATATGGTTGTCAAAATGATGTTGTATTTTGCTTTCATAAAATCTTCAAGTAACTGATGATCTCCTAAATACACAAGTACGGCACCACTTAGATTTATTATTTTCTACTAGGCACCACACCCATGCAGCAGCCACAGACTGATTGGCAGGCACGTGCGAGTAAACCCAACCCTGTGTACGCCTCCGGAGAAGGTAAAACACTTTCAAGTCTACTTACGGCGTTCTGTTCTTATCTCGATTTTAGACTTTATACTGTATGAAGTATGTAACTAATTTTGTAATTTTCCTCCAGGCACCACACCCATGGAGCAGCTTCAGACTGATTGGCAGGCACGTGCCAACGCCGCTGCGAGTGTGCCTAACCCTATGTACGCAGGTAAATCGTTTTTTAAGTCTGCTTACGGCGTCCTGTTCCTGTCTCGCTTTTATACGTACATTTTGTCCTATATCTGGAGTGTGTTTAATTTTATGATTTTCCCCCAGGCACCACACCCGTGCAGCAGCCGCAGACTGATTGGCGGTCCATTGCGGACGTCGCTGCGAGTATTCCCAACGCTTTGTACGTCTCCAGAGCAGGTAAAACTTTGTAATCTTAAAAGCTTGTCTCATATTCGTCGTAGGATTGCCGTAAGATCACAAGCTGATTACAAGTTTTGTACAAAAATCAACTGTCTTGTTGCGAAAGGACTGCCGTAGAAGCTTGCCTCCGGTTGATTCTGTCATAGACTGTTGATAACTCTTCAACATTAAATCTTATGACAACCTTAGACGGATGTGACTGCGTTGCTATGATACAAACTCGACTTAAATACAGACAAATATGATTTCTTCAGCAATTATAGAATTGAAACTAACGGGGCAAAGTTAAAAGAGCACATCATGCAATGATGAAAACTGATATTTTGGTAGACTGCTTCGTTTGAAGAACAATGTTTCGTGACCCGTATCTTTATTGTATGAGCCCTGAAAGATTAGCTCAATCTGCGCTAAAGGTCATCGCAATAAGCCAATCATTGTTGTTTAGTTGTTTTAAAGAGGCAATTCTAATATAGACAAAATCGATCAGCTCTTCGTATGTTAAATAAATAGAAATAAATAAATAGATTGCTTATCATAGAAGCTCATCTGTGTTGGTAGTAATCATAGTACAGTACTTTAGTTGTATGAAATAGATTGCTTAGTGAATTACCGATCGTGATTTTTATTTTCTACTATCATGTAATTTATTGTGTGTTTGTACGAACTATTCTGGATGAACATTAAGCTATGTATGTATGTATGTAATTTCCAGCACGAAAATTGGACTTCCCCAAATTTTCGGCTGTTCATCTCAGGTCTTTCAATCATTCACAAAGACGGGAGTTGGACAGTCCAAACTTTCGTGTCCGATTTTTGCGTTGGAAATAAAAGTTCAAAGTTTTGAAAAATCATTCCTTGCTTTAAATCCTCTTTTCTAACAGACCGCACATATCCGGGTGAAGCAAGTGGCCGCTGTGCTCTCTGTAGCTTAATCCGCTCCAGGCTTATTTACATCGTCACGTTCATTGCCGTGCTGCTAAGCCTGGTCACTGTGGGACTCGCCCTCCTGGCGTTCATCAACAATGAGGTAAGCACTCTTGTATCATAAAGGCCTGTTGCAAAGTAATTGCCTCTGTTCTGTTTATTGAGTCCATCAAGCCATAACTTTCTGATGTTTCATATTGTTGTTTCAACGTTTGGTCTGGCGTACGCATATACGTTTATGCGTTCGTAGGAAACATCTGAACTTACCAGCACTGTTGACGCCTTGAAGCGCGACCAGGACGACATGCCCACCACTCTTGACGACATGGGCCAACTGTCCCCCACTGTTGACACCTTGGAGCGCGACCAAGACAACATGCGCCAGCTGTCCACCACTGTTGACGCCTTAAAGCGCGACCAAGACGACATGCGCCAACTGTCCACCACTGTTGACGCCTTAAAGCGCGACCAAGACAACATGCGCCAACTGTCCACCACTGTTGACACCTTGAAGCGCGACCAAGACAACATGTCCACCTCTGTTCACGCTTTGAAATGTGACCAAGACGACATGCGCCAACTGTCCACCGCTGTTGACGCCTTGAAGCGCGACCAAGACGACATGCGCAAACTGTTCACCGCTGTTGACACCTTGAAGCGCGACCAAGACGACATGCGCAAACTGTCCGCCACTGTTGACGCGTTGAAGCGCGACCAAGACGACATGCGCCAACTTGCCGCCACTGTTGACGCCTTGAAGCGCGACCAAGACGACATGCGCCAACTGTCCGCCACTGTTGACGCCTTGAAGCGCGACCAAGACGACATGCGCCAACTGTCCGCCACTGTTGACGCCTTGAAGCGCGACCAAGACAACATGCGCCAACTGTCCACCACTGTTGACGCCTTAAAGCGCGACCAAGGCGACATGCGCCAACTGTCCACCACTGTTGACGCCTTGAAGCGAGACCTGTACAAGGAACGAAGCCGAACCGCCGCCTTGAAGCAGCGTCTTTACAAGATGGGTAAGTACAAAGATGACAGGTAGGTGTTTTTTTAGTTGTGATGAAAACGTCATTAGTATAATAGCAAGCTAATTTGTGACATCATTATTTCATTAAATGATACTATTAACCTTCCTGTGCCTGCAGGATTTCTAGCATGTACATTTGTTAAGTACAAGTGTGGCATACATTATCATCTTATTTACTTCATTGATAATGTCACTACATGTGCATGTACAGGCATATATGACTGTTGTTATGTTTTACGTATTTGTTAAGTGCAATCGTATCATTCATTATCATTCTTATTTACTTCACCATTGATATCCTTACATGTACATATGTGCCTGTTGTTATGTTTTACGCAGTGTTTCACTACCTCATATCATTTACTAATTATGCTGGTATTGAATAAAACTAATGGAAAATATGGCCTTCTGATGCAGTAATAGTCAGTGATGCAATTTTGGAACATTTTCAATATCACCAATATCTTTCCCTATAGCTACGCGTGTTGCTGACTCGCTGTTTTCCAGCATCTTGTCCTACAGGTTACGCAGTGTTCCGTGGAATCTGCTACAAGGCCTTCAACACAAAGAAGACCCTCAGCGATGCGGCCGCGGCCTGTGGTGAAGACGGCGGCACCCTCGCCATGCCCCGAGACGCTGAGACAGACGCCTTCCTGATCTCCTTGTACAAGTCTGTGAGCGACGATTGGGCCTGCTGGATCGGCCTGCACGATCGGCGGGAAGAGGGAAGCTTTGAGTGGGTGGATGGTTCTGCACTTGGGACGTACAACTCCTGGGCTCCGGGAGAACCTAACAACATTGGGGACAACGAAGATTGCGTTCTTTACTCCGCCTACCGGAAATACAAGTGGAACGACATCATGTGCGGCGTAACGATTCACTTCATATGCCAGGCTGTTCCAGGTAGGCTTATAATTAACCGTCCCATTTCCTGAAGCTCTTCTGTCTAGCAAACATACCACAGCTTCTGCATCCATTACACGGATCAGGCCATCATAACCTCCATGAAATATTCATATACAGATATCAAACATGCAAATGGCAGACTAATTTGCATAATTCAAACATCGGTTAATGATAAATGATGGGAATTTTATACTTGTGACATGTGTAAGTTAATTGAAGTTGAACATTCCTTGCATGTATTAATTTCTTGGAGGTATGGGGTTACCGAACTCCAGTTGATATTGCTATTGTTATAAGTACATCACTCCAGCTCTCACCCACAGCGGCCATTTCTATAATATTCATGTTTTCCAGGACGTCCGTAGGCGACAGGCGGAACTCTCACCACCACTGTACAGCGGCTCTCCAACCATCCGCAGTAAAACTAACCAGCAAAACGTGAAACCTGGAAATATAGCAACATAGGAAATCAGCACGTTGCTCTCTGAACCTGTTTAAAAGACGAGTAGAAAACTAACAGAAGAAATAGTAAATGGGCACCAAAGCAATGAATCACTTATTGTACAATGGTAGTCACTTCAGCTTTTAAAGTGAGAGAATTTACAGATCTTATCTAATTAGTCAGGAATTCCTGCAAGCTAACACTCTAGAAAGGGAAAATCTTCTGGTTTGACCGCATCAAGTTTGCTACAAAATGCTGAACAGACTGGACAAACAAAATTTAAGCACAACTTCACTAATAATGATAATACGTACCCTCAATGTTTCACAATAGACAGACTTGTTGTAGTAAACGGACGAAAAAGCACAATGCTGGTATTGATTGATGGAATTTCCTTTGTAACAAGCCTGGACCAAGTTGTAGAGATTTTTTACCGTTCTCCATTGTTTATATACTGTGCTCATTTGAGCCTGGACCACTGAAGAAGCCACATTGGTGAAACCGGTCTGTGCGGCAGACGGAATAAAAGTTGTAAACGGGAACTCTGCGGCTCCGGCTGTCTTACTGAGGGGTGACTGTGGTAAGAAAGATGTCGGTTAGCGTGAGGATCAGTCCGCTCCATTTGGACTAGTCATCCAAAATTGGACACTGACAGCTAAAACCACATGAGGCATGAATGTGCGGCGCTTATAATGTGTTTGCGGTTGAGCTGAATGTGACTTATGTTAGTAGATTTGCATGGCTATATTATAGTATAGGGCGTGTTGTACCCAAAACTGTGTTCCACTCATAACGGCCTGGGTTTTTTTTTTACAAACGCGCCGGGGCAGAGCTTAGTCCTGCTTTACAAAAACAAATTCTTCATTCTTGTTCATCCATTGGGACGTTTTTTTTTTTTTTTGCGTCAGAATATGTTTTGCGTCAGAAGATGTTGTAACAAGAATCCAGCCCATCAAACGGCTCCACCTGGCGCCCATGGTTATATTGCATCGTTTCGTAATCACTCACCTGACAGCATTTTGAAAGTATAAATTCCACGACCCCATACCTTCGCCAAATGATTCTACCCTTTACAACTGCTGCATTAATTCTGTTTGTCATTAATTATACAAATAAGGTCCTCATTTGCATAAATTATATTAGTTGATCATCTCCTTCACCAAACAGCAGGCGTACACAATCTATGTTAAGAAATAAGGCTTAATCGCATTTTCTGATAATTTATGCAAATGAGGACCTCATTTACATAATTTATGTTCAACGATCTTCACCTGTACATAACTTTCAAATGCTACAAGTATGAAGTTCCTGTCCGTTACCATTGACATAATAGCATTTTCTCATTAATTATGCAAATTAGGTCTTTATTTTGCATAATATATAACTATAAATATCCTTCTTTTTCTCATTTACAAATGTCACATGTTGTAATAGTCCTATAATTGAACTGAGCATGTTAAGACGATTTTAAAATTAATTATGCAAATTAGATTCCAATTTGCATAATTGATATGTAATTATATGAAGCATCACGTCAGCTATCTACATACCAAAAATCATGACAATACGTCAATCCCTTCTTGAGTTACTTCCTTGCAAAGTCTAACACTAAACCTGTCCTGCAGTTCGCTAGGGTGCCCAAATCTATACCACTTACTCTCGGTCCCACGAGCTATCTACCACCCAAAAATCATGACCACAGCACGTCCAGAACTTGAGATATCAAACCCGAAAGTTCTGCTGCAGTACCGTAACAAGCCCCTAGGGGGGCCCAAAATCTAATCGTTTTTAGGTGTTATCAAGATCTACCCACATGCCAAATATCAATACAATCCATCTAGGCGTTCTCCAGTTATGCCGGTGTTCTACACACATACATACATACAAACACACGCTACCCAAAATATAACCTTCTTGGCGAAGGTAATAAACAAACAAAACACTGTTGCATATTTGTATTATTGTTGTTAAAGCCTTATAAAGGTCGTCTGCCGTTCTATGATATATTGTAATATATTTCCATGATTCTATGCCCTAAAGGTTAGCTTCTTTTACCAGAAAATTAGTCTGCCGCTCCCAGAAAAACAAAATGCCATCTTCAGCACGTCATACCGCTCCATCCCTCCAAATATGGGCAAAGATATCGTCACATCTTCAGACTGATCATGGCATTATTGTCCATATTCATACACCTTGGTGTTGGCTGTTGTACTTTTTGCCTGTTGTCTGCACAGTACGGTCATGTACGAGCAAGCAGAGCCGGTCCGGTCCCCTTTCTCGCGTCCTGACAGCGGCCAAACCAGCGGGCCGCCGCTCCAACCTCCTCCTGTCCGTCAGGGTGGTTCCCGCGGGCGTGTCCGCCATGGCAACGGCGCTTCTGACAAGACCCAAGAAGAGCAAGAAACGTCTACAGACACGTACGGAGAAGCCGAGGCCGAGAAACGTTATGCCGCATACACGTCTGCAGGTAGCCGTCGGTTTTGTAACTTGCCTTTTTTCAGGAATACATGTACCTTGTTATTTTGACACAATATCATGTAGAGATGGCGAATAATCACTTACTTCTCATTACTTATTTCACCACTGTAAAACTGAGACAGATGTGTATTTCTCCTAGACCACACGTATCCGGGTGGAGCAAGCGGCCGCCGTGCTCGCTGTAGCTTCATCCGCTCCCACCGTAGCTACATGGCCGCTGGCATTGCCGTGCTGCTAAGCCTACTTGCTGTGGGATTGGCCCCTCTGTCTATCATGAACAAGGAGGTAAACACTCTTGTACCACAAAGCTATTTTTAAACATCGTTATACTGTGCCTGTTGTTCTTGTTTAGTGATTACCAATATGGAACATACTGGCTTACTGCTGTTTTCCCTTCAATTTTTTCTGCTTATGTATGATACTCCGACTTTCGTCTTTAGCAAATAACTCAACTGTCCACCACTGTTGACGCCTTGAAGCGTGACCAAGACGACATGTTCACCACTGTTGACGCCTTGAAGCGTGACCAAGACGACATGTCCGCCACTGTTGACGCCTTGAAGCGTGACCAAGACGACATGTCCGCCACTGTTGACGCCTTGAAGCGTGACCAAGACGACATGTCCACCACTGTTGACGCATTGAAGCGCGACCAAGACGACATGTCCGCCACTGTTGACGCCTTGAAGCGAGACCAGGACAAGGAACGCAGGCGAACGGCCGCCTTGGAACAGCGTTATATTTGTGATGGTCTATTTGCCAACATCATAAGAATGGAAGGGCAAAATTTGGGGCGCTGGCTTCCATTATTCCATTGCACGATATCATTTCATTCGTCAATAGTTCGTATAACTGCATGTATGTACAAGAAAGAAAGCTTCACAAGCTAATAGGGAGATATGTTGATGAAGTAAGTGTAACGATTTGTTTTGATTCATTCCAGAAAATTTTCAATAGCACCAAACTCTGTTGTTGATTCATTTTTTTCCAGTGTCTTGTCCTAAAGGTTACACAATGTTCCGTGGAATCTGCTACAAGGCCTTCAACACACCCAAGACCTTCAGTGGAGCGGCAGCGGCCTGTGGTGAAGACGGCGGCACCCTCGCCATGCCCCGAGACGCTGAGACCAACGCCTTCCTGGTCTCCCTGCACAATGCTTTGAATGAATTTACCTCCTTCTGGATCGGCCTGCACGATCGGCGCGAAGAGGGAAGCTTTGAGTGGGTGGATGGTTCTGCACTTGGCACGTACAACGTCTGGGCTCCAGGAGAACCTAACAACGGTGGGGGCAACCAAGATTGCGTTCTTTACGCCGCATCCACGAAAGACAAGTGGGTCGACTACCGATGCGACTGGCTGCTTGGCTTCATCTGCCAGACTGTTCCAGGTAGGCGTATAACCGTACTGTTTCCCGAAACATTTCATTCAAGTGAGCGTGCCACAGCGGAAGTGTCCATTAGACTGTCATAACCTCCATCAATTATTCATATTCAGATATCAAACATGCAAATGAGGGACTGATTCGCATAATTCAACGAAAAAATTGCAAAATTGTTTAATGATAAGTGACGATAATTTTATGCTTGTGACATGTCTAAGTTGGCTGACTTTGAACATTCCATGCATGAATGAATTTGTGTTCGCCGGACTCCGGTTAGCATCGCTATTTTTATAAGTACATAACTACACCCCTGCTAATGTTGCTCACTTTCCAGGACGTCCGTAGGCGACAGGCGGAACTCTCGCCACCACTGTACAGCGGCTCTCCGACCATCCGCAGTAAAGCTAATCAGCGAACGTGAAACCTGGATTTATTGCAACAGGTCAAATCATCACGTTGTTTTCTGAATACGTTTAAGAGTTTGTTGAGTAGAAAACTAATGGAAGAAATAGTGAATGGGCACCAAAGCAATGGATCACGTACTGCACAGTGGTAGACACGCCTGAGTTTTTATACAGAGAAAATGTACGTTTCTTGAAATATGCACGTAGCAATTTTTAAACATAGAAAATATTCTAGAAGCTGGAAAGCTCCTGGTTTTGGCTGTATCAAACCCATCGCCTGTTGTTGGAGCGTTTCCTACAAAGGCTGAACAGACATGATTAACAAAATGTAAGAACAACTTCTTTTATAGTAATAAAGCGTGGGCCTCACTGTTTTCACAATAGACGGACTTCCTTTTGTTGATGTAAAAGAGCACAGTGCCAGAACTGCTGGTATTTATTGATGGAAGATCCTTTGTAACAAGACTGAACCAAGTTATAGAGATTTTCTTGCTGTTCTCCAAAGTTTGTAGACTGTGCTAATTTGAGCCTGGACCACTGAAGAAGCCAGAGTGGTGAAACCGGTCTGTGTGACAGACTGAATAAAAGTTATAAATGGGAACTCTCCGGCTCCGGCTGTCTTACTGAGGGATGACTTTGGTGGGAAAGTTTTCGGTTAGCGTGAGGAACAGTCGGCTCCATACATAAATGTTATCTAACTTTTGGAAACTGTCCATTAAAACCACATGAGGCATGAAGGTGCTGTGCTTATGATGTGTTTGCAATTGGGCAGAATTTGAGTTGTGCTAGTAGATTCGCATTGCTATATCATAGTACAGGGCGTGATGCGCACAAAACCGTGCTCCACTCATGGCCACCTTGTCTTACCCAACGTGCCTGGGCACAGCTCAGGCTAACGTCACATTGCCACAAAGGGGCCCAGCCGAGCAGCTTTGGGGAACGAAAAGTCCGGTATAAAAGGCAACAAAAACACAAAATGGACCAAGTTGGTCGGAGGTTTGTTGTTTTGCTTCAAACGATGTTGTGACAAAAATCCAGCGCAGCAAACGGCTACCCCTGGCGCCAAATTGTCACATATAATCACCATCCACTCTGAGCTTAAGTTACTTTCTGCTGGCTGAAATATGTGGAAACATATAGACATACACCAAAAACAATGCTTTCAATATTTATAGAGGCAGATACAACACTGAAGGCAGAAACTCCCTGATAAACACAAATGTAGGAACTATTTAAAACACAACTATCTCATTTCTAAACTATCATACAGTCTCAGACGTTCATCAGTTTATAAAATGATGGGAACTGGCGGGGTGCACAAAGGAAGGGTCTGCAATGTCTCCAGAAAAAAATGGGCATTCAGTGACAACATTAAGAGTTCTCCCTTACAAAGTTTTTAATGTTTCTCCCTCCCAGCCCAGATTAACTCCGTTTCCCAGAAAATTAGTCTGCCACTTGCAGAAAAACAAAATGCCATTCGTACCGCATAATGCTGCGCCATCCCTACAGATGAATGTAAATATGGCCTATTGTTGTTGTTTGTGTTTACTGGGTATGTTGTGTATCATCATTGTGGAACTCTGGTATCTTTAGGCCTCAATTCAATTTCGTGGTTCTTGGACAAAAAAAGATATTCTGGTTATGCTGAACTGAATGAACAACATTACACTAGCGTATACGTGCACGCATCAGTGTGTGTTAATGTGTATGTGCATATACACTGTGTGTATGTGTTTGTGCTCACATGCATGTTTGTGTGTTTATGTGTATGTGTGCATATACACTGTGTGTGCGTGTGCGTGTGCCTACATGCATGTTTGTGTGTCAATCCGTACGTGTGCATATACACTGCATGTGTATGGGTATGCTATGTGGCACTATGCTTTCATGTATGCATATATGTATTAGCATCTGTGTATAAGAACATTATGCTTGTGTGAATATAGTCGTATGTAGGGGTGTGAATAAGCTTGAAACTTAGTACAAGAGGAATAAAAATGGATATCAATTATGCAAATCATGACCAAATTTCCATAGTTAATTTAAAATAGAAACTATGATAACTTGGTGGGGAGTTATGACATACTCATACCAATGATACATGAAATAGGAGATAATGAATTGATCTAAATTGTGTTGATAAGAGATTTTTTTGCATATCATTTGCATTGAGACAAAATTACTTGGCGAAGGTCGTGGTTAAGCTTATATTGGAAAGACAGACAGTAAACGACAATTTCTGCGCTGTTCCCTGATGTTTATGACACATGTCAATCACTTATCAAACAAGCACATGATCATGTGACTGAAATTAAACATTATAGAAATGAACTCTGAATGTTTTTTAAATGTCACAATTAGAGGAGTGTAAGTTATTGCTGCACACAGTGCTATATTATATTATATTATATTACACTTTACGTGTTTACCCAAAAGTTTGCGACGTCTCCAGACAAAAACGGGGATTCAATGACTACATTTAGAGTTCTCACCTACAAACGTTTTGATGTTTCTCCCTCTCAGCCCAGATTAACTTCTTTTCCCAGAAAATTAGTCTGCCACTTGCAGAAAAACAAAATTCCATTCGCACCACCTAATGCCACGTCATCCCTCCAAATAAAGGCAAATGTAGCCTTACGTCAGCAGACTAATTAAGGCATTATTTGCTATATTCATGATTTTTCACATTTACATGCTACAAGACGGTTGTCTGTACAGTACTGCCGAAATGTACGAGCAAGCAGAGCCGGTCCGGTCTTCTTTCCCGCGCCCTGACCGCGGCCAAACCAGCGGGCCGCCGCCCCAACCCCCACCTGTCCATCAGGGTGGCTCCCGTGGGCGTGTCCGCCATGGCAACGGGACTGACAAACCACAAGAAGAGCAAGACGCGTCTTCACACACGTACGAAGAAGCCGAGGCGGTGAAACGTTACGCAACGTACACGTCTGCAGGTAGCCGGCGTTTTTGTTACTTGCCTTTTCAGTACAAAATTGGCTTTTATTTGCACACTATTTCAGCATGTTTTCAAGCAGAAATGGAGTATGATAATCTAACGATACAGACACGTTGTAATATAAGACAATTTTCATGGTTTAAAATACCGGTGGTCATGTTCCCCGAGAGAAGATATTTTACTTCTGACACCTTATGTATAAAGTCTAAAATCTTAGGGATGAAAGTCAAACAGATTTCGTTTAGGTTCACAGGGATTTAGAATATAAGATGATGATGATAACACCTCTTTCTTTAGTTAATTTTGCATATCGTGGTCCGGTGCACATGGCTATAATCGTGCTTGTACAATGTATATCAGATTATGTAGAATAAAAACATGCTGTTGAAAATGCATTTCAATTTCACATTGCTATTCGTAGTATCACATCTACCGCGGTCTAGAAAAAAGAAAATCTTCACCAATCGAAAGTGTCTTTTCTTCGACCGTTCATGATCTTATATATCTTTATTTATTTACGTTAAGTTATAATCTCTACAGACCGCACGTATCCGGGAAGGGCAAGCGGTGGCCGTGGCCTCTGTAGCTTCATCCGCTCCCGCCTTAGCTACATGGCAGCCGGTATTGTCGTCCTGCTAAGTCTAGTTGCAGTGGGATTCACCCCTCTGACTGTCATGAATAAGGAGGTAACCACTCTTGTACCGCAATGCTATCTTCAAATATCTATATGCTGTTTCTGTTCTTATTCATAAGTGACTACAAAGACAGAACATATTGCTATTTCCCCTAATTTTTCTTCTTAAGTTTACACTGACTTTTGTCTGTAGGAAATAACTCAACTGTCCACCACTGTTGACGCCTTGAAGCGCGACCGAGACGACATGCGCCAACTGTCAACTGCTGTTGACGCCTTGAAATGTGACCAAGACGACATACGCCAGCTTTCCACCACTGTTGACGCCTTGAAGCGCGACCGAGACGACATGCGCCAACTGTCCGCCACTGTTGACGCCTTGAAATGTGACTTAGACGACATACGCCAACTGTCAACCGCTGTTGACGCCTTGAAGCGCGGCCTAGACGACATGTCCACCACTGTTGACGCCTTGAAGCGCAACCAAGACGACATACGCCAACTGTCCACCACTGTTGATGCCTTGAAGCGCAACCAAGACGACATGCGCCAACCTTCCACCACTGTTGATGCCTTGAAGCGCGACCGAGACGACATGCGCCATCTGTCCGCCACTGTTGACGCCTTGAAGCGTGACCAGGACGACATGTCCACCACTGTTGACGCCTTGAAGCGCGACCAAGACGACATGTCCACCACTGTTGATGCCTTGAAGCGCAACCAAGACGACATGCGCCAACTTTCCACCACTGTTGATGCCTTGAAGCGCGACCGAGACGACATGCGCCATCTGTCCGCCACTGTTGACGCCTTGAAGCGCGACCAAGACGACATGTCCACCACTGTGGACGCCTTGAAGCGCGACCAAGACGACATGTCCACCACTGTTGACGTCTTGAAGCGCGACATAGACAGCGAGCGCAGCCGAGTTACCGCCTTGGAGCAGCGTCGTCAAGAAAAACGTAAGACGCCAGTTAATTTGGGTTTTAGTTGTTATGTGAACTATTTGTGATGGTGTAGGAAACAACATCATTAGTACAAAAACAGGATTTTTTACCATCAATAGAGTAAAACAGATATTTCATATGAATTCATACAAAATGTCAATGTTTAGAATAGAGTTTCACTGACTTTCACTTACAAGTTTCACTTACAGTTATGCTGGAATGAAATAAAGCTTCAGCACCTAATGGAGAGTATTGTAAGGAAGCAAATGTAATGCATTGGGATTGCTGCTTGTTCTCCCTATTAAATTAGACGGGTTTAAATGTAAAATCTGTTTTTTTCAGTATCTTGTCCAGAAGGTTACGCAGTGTTCCATGGGATCTGCTACAAGGCCTTCGACACCTTCAAGACCTTCAGCGGTGCGGCCGCGGCCTGTGGTGAAGACGGCGGCACCCTCGCCATGCCCCGAGACGCTGAGACAAACGCCTTCCTGATCTCCTTGTACAAGTCCGTGCGCGACAGGCACTTCTGTTTCGGCCTGCACGATCGGCGCGAAGAGGGAAGCTTTGAGTGGGTGGATGGTTCTGCACTTGGGACGTACAACTCCTGGGCTTGGGGACAACCTAACAACGGTGGGGGCAACCAAGATTGCGTTTGTTACTCCCCCTTATACAAAGACAAGTGGGTCGACACCGCATGCGACCTGGAGGTGCGCTTCATCTGCCAGGTTGTCCCAGGTACTTTTTATAACCGTACCATTTCACGAAACCTTTCTGTCTAGTGAACACGCCACAGCTTATCCATTACACGGAGTGCATTAAACCATCATAACCTCCATCAAATATTCATATTCAGATATCAAACATGCAAATGAGGGACTGATTTGCATATTTCAAACAAAAATTGCAAAATCGTAATAAATAATGGGAATTTTATACTTGTGACATGTGTAAGTTAGTTGAAGATGGACATCCCATGCATAAATTAATTCATAGAAGTACTCTAGTTAGTATTGCTAGTTAGTATTGCTACTGTTATAAACACATCACTCCACATCTCATCCCTGCCATTTCTGTTCATGTTTTCCAGGACGTCCGTAGGTGACAGGCGTAACTCTCACCACCACTGTCCAGCGGATCTCCGACCATCCGCAGTAAAACTGACCGGCAGAACGTGAAACCTGGAATCATAGCAACATAGGAAATCAGCACGTTTTTTTCTGAACCTGTTTAAAAGTCGAGTAGAAAACTAACAGAAGAAATAGTAAATGGGCACCAAAGCAATGGATCACTTACTGTACAATGGTAGTCATTTCAGCTTTGAGTGAGAGAATTTACAGATCTTATCGAATTAGCCAGGAATAGTAAATGGGCACCAAAGCAGAGGATTACTGGTACAATGGTAGACGCGCCATAGTTTTCATATATATATATGTCGTTTCAATTAAACTTGCATTTATATATAACGGATTAACATATGTTTTCGCTTTAGGAGTTTTTTTACATGAAGAACGCCATAGAAAGGGGAAGGCTTCTGGTTTGACCGCAGCCAGTGTGCTGCCTGTACGTGTTTCTTGCGCGTTTCATACAAAATTGCTGAACAGACAGGACAAACAAAATGTTTATTAAGCACAGCTTCACTAATAGTGATGATACGTAATCTCTTCTTCGTAATCTCTGCTGTTTCACAATGGGCACACTTCCTTTTGTTGTAGTAAACGGACGAAAAAAGCATAATGCCAGAACTGCTGGTACTTATTGATGGAAGTTCCTTTGTAACAAGCCTGAACCAAGTTATATAGTTGTTGTTTTGGTTTTTTTTTGCTGTTCTCCAATGTTTGTAGACTGTGCTCATTTGAGCCTGGACCACTGAAGAAGCCACATCGGTGAAACCGGTTTGTGTGACAGACTGAATAAAAGTTGTAAACGGGAACTCTGCGGCTCCGGCTGTCTTACTGAGGAGTGACTGTGGTGAGAAAGATGTCGGTTAGCGTGAGGATGAGTCCGCTTTATACATACTAGTTATCCAGATTTTGGACACTCACTATTAGTATTACAACCTTCTGAGGCATAAAGGTGCGGTGCTTATGATATGTTTGCAGCTGAGCTGAATGTGAGTCATGAGTTACATCTTTTGCACCAAAACAACAAACCCACGGAAAATTGTTCTACTCCTATGGGCGCATACATACATGAATTCAATATATCCAGAGCTTTTATCGGAACCTTCTTTTTATCTTCTACGGGTGCAGACATCAATGAATCAAATATATCTGCTACTTTTCCAAACATTATAAAAAAGGCAAAATGTCTTTGAATGTTGTTTTCAATCTTTCAATTTGTTACAAGCAAACAAATAAGAAGATAACATGTATATTTGATTTGTCTGAGAAAACGTGCGCTGTTTTCCACCGGTCGACTCAATATTATTTTATTCCATCTTTGGTTTCCAATTGCCTCACTTTCCACATTGTGTTTCGGACTCCGCCTGAAGAAAATCTATAAATGTATGCGTTAACACAAAATTGCATGTGTGCTGACTGCCAACATGTTGTGTGACGAAAGCGGAAAATATCAGAGGAAGGAAAAAGGAATAAAACGTGTTTTTGTCCTGTGTGTGCATACATAAATGAATTCAATATATTCAGAGCCTTTATCAGAACCTTCTGGATACAAATGTATATCTGATAGATTTCCAAACAAAAAGGCAGGATGCCTTTGAAATGTTGTTGTCGATATCCTTATTTGAAGATGTAACAGAGAAAAAGATTACGTGTATTTGTCTCCACCGAAAATAAAATGATTTCCGATTTATTCATGTTTTTTGCATTGCGTCTCGGACCTCGCCTGATGCAGGACGTGTATTTTTGCTGTGCAGAAACCTGACAAGTCGCACCATGCCAGGAGGGCTACAGCAGTCCCACACTGGTGACACAGGTAAACAGACGTCACCGGCCAAGTGCTGTTGTTCTTCAATCATCTATGTAATGACAACTTTAAGGTTTAACACTATCCGGTGCCTTACGTGGTGACACAGGTAGATATCATTTCCAAATAGCGTTTGGGCGAGGCAGGAAGCTCGGAAGATGCATTATCATTACGATATAGTCTTACACACACACGCCCCCCCCCATACACACACACTACCTAGCCATAAGGATACAGTGCAAACCCAACATTTCGGATGGTGAAGTAAATCCCCGTACATGGGGAGCATCACGCGTTAAGTTCCTCCTCGGTTGTGAAACCTCGGCACGTGAAAGAACCCGACAAACCCGTCGGCGCCACTTTAATTATTATGATTTTCCTCCAGGCACCACATCTATCCAACAAGACCAAGGAACTTCTCCAAACACGTACGAAGAAGCCGAGAGAGTGTACTACACAATCAAGGATCAAGATCTGCCACCGCCTTTCCATGGGGTGGGGCGGGCAGCAGGAGTCACCCCAGGGGGAGGTGCCCCAACGCCCTCCTGTCCATCAGGGTGGTTCCAGTGGGCGTGTCCGCCATGGCAACGTTGCTGACAAGCCTCAAGAAGAGCAAGGAGCGTCTTCGCACACGTACGAAGAAGCCGAGGCGGTGAAACGTCACGCAACGTACACGTCTGCAGGTAGCCAACGTTTATAACTTACATTATCTACTTTGCAGAATCAACAAAGTAATGGCATTGTAGTTCGTATCTCATTGAAACAATAATTGACATGAAGTGAAAAATAAATTCAGTATCACCACAACACGAGGGATATTCTTTTACATTCGAATTCACTTCTTACAACATGTGCTGCATGTACATGTTCATGTAGGGCCTCAAGGTCTTAATTTTATGGATCACATCCTCTTCAGACCCCAAAACTTTTGTGCGAGAGCGAAATAAAAGAAAAATCCAGAAAAAATGCTGCTAAACCACAAGACTAAACATCCAGACCATTTGTCCCAGGCTTGTGTGGTTTGTCTTATGTTCACCTCCAGTAAGACTGTACGAGACCATCATTGCCATTTCAGTCATATTTATAATGCCTTTCTGGTTCAAAGAGGGAAACAAGGGTGCTGTTTGCTAAGCATAAGCTGCCGGTAACCCCTGCTTCGCCTATTGAGTCAGTTAATCGAGCTTGCACAAGCAAGCTTGATGTTTCTGACGTATGCCGCCACAGTAAGCCTTGGGTCAGAGCCCAGATTTCTGAAGTCGTACATGTGGCTTTGCACTGAGCAAACTCCTTGAAAAACATTTTCAAATCGCCTGGCGTTTTGTGCCATGGAATTCACAGTTTCGTCAAAGGTTCCCTGTTCATTTCCGCAACGAAGGCTCCCCCAACTTGGTCCCATTTTGTTGATGTGACATTGAACTGATTTATTGGTTTTTTTATCTTATTCAGTTGGCATGTGGACACCAACGTGATAATCTAAAACAGATATGTTTATTTCCAACAGACCGCACGTATCCGGGAGGAGCAAGTGGCCGCGGTGCTCTCTTTAGCTTCATCCGCTCCCACCGCAGCTGCATCGCCGCCGGCATTGCCGTACTGATAGCTGTGGGACTTGCCCCTCTGACGTTCATCAATAGAGAGGTAAACGATTTTGCATCAAAAAACATTTTTTAAACGATCTTTATGCTGTTTCTGTTGTTCTTTTAAAGGGACTATCAAGTCAGACCATGTTGCTGTTTTCACTTAACTATTTCTCAAGTATGTTATTTGATGTTCGTCTTCAGGAAATAGTCCAACTGTCAACCACTGTTGACGCCTTAAAAAGGGGCCAAGACAACGGCATGTCCACCACTCTTACCGCCTTGAAGCGCGACCAGGACAACATGCGCCAGCTGTCCACCGCTGTTGACGCCTTGAAGCGCGACCAAGACGACATACGCCAACTGTCCACCGCTGTTGACGCCTTGAAGCGCGACCAAGACGACATACACCAACTGTCGACCACGGTTGACGCCTTGAAGCGCGACCAAGACGACATGCGCCAACTGTTCTCCATTATTGACGCCTTGAAGCGCGACCAAGACGACATGTCCACCATTCTTGACGCTTGTAAGTACGACCGAGACGAAATGTCCACCACTGTTGACGCCTTGAAGCGTGACCTGGACAGCGAGCGCAGCCGAACCGCCGCCTTGGAGCAGCGTCTTGACGCGATGATTTATACAAAGTCACCAGGTAAGTAATTCAATACTGTCTATTGTAGAATACATCGACCATAGCCTGGGTGCATTCCTCCGGAGTAACCATGGGTAGGAAGCAACAAGATTGAGCCATCGGTTACTACGGAGGATGGTACCAAGGCTACCATTCCTACGCCTCATCATTATCATCATCAGTCACGGTATTCTGCATCTTTGGAAAGTCCTATGCCTATTGGATAATTTGTGTTAAGTACATATTGTAGCATTGTTTATACATCATTCACATTAATAAAGTACTTACATGTGTATATGTACATGTATGATTTGACATAGCGTTTTACTAACGTTTCACTAACAAAATGATGATCTTCTGGTAAATGTAATGATTTTTGCTTCTTCTTTTTTTGTTTTGTTATCTAGATATATTCCTTCTTAGTCTGTTTATCATACAAAACTTTTTTTCTAGCATCTTGTCCTAAATGTTACGCACTGTTCCGTGGGATCTGCTACGATGCCTTCGACACACCGAAGAACTTCAGCGATGCGGCCGCGGCCTGTGGTGAAGACGGCGGCACCCTCGCCATGCCCCGAGACGCCGAGACCAACGCCTTCCTGGTCTCCTTGTACACATCCGTGAGCGACGATGGTGACTTCTGGATCGGCCTGCACGATCGGCGGGAAGAGGGAAGCTTTGAGTGGGTGGATGGTTCTGCACTTGGAACGTACAACTCCTGGGGTCCGGAAGAACCGAACAATACGGGCGGCAAAGAAGATTGTATTTCTTTCGTCGTAGGCTGGAAAGGCACATGGAACGACGCACCATGCGACTCGCCGTTTTACTACATATGCCAGGTTGTTCCAGGTACTTCTTATAACCCTCCTATTTCCTAAAACCCTGCCATCTTTTAAACAGGCCACAAGTATCCACCGGACTGAAGACGTTAGACCATCTTGTTTAAAACCATAGCAAAACACGTCACTCCTCATCTCATCACTGCTATTTCTGTTCATGTTTTCCAGGACGTCCGTAGGTGACAGGCGGAACTCTCACCACCACTGTACAGCGGCTCTCCGACCATCCGCAGTAAAACTGACCAGCAAAACGTTGAACCTGGAATTATAGCAACAGAGGAAATCAGCACGCTGTTCTATGAACCTGTTTAAAAGTCGAGTAGAAAACTAAAAGAAGAAAATGTGAGTTGGCACCAAAGCGATGGATCACTTATTGTATAATGGTGGACGGGCCTTAGTTTTCATATATATATATATATATATATATATATATATATATATATATATATATATATATATATGATATAAATATATATATATGATAGAAAATTAACATAATGTTTTCGCGTTAGCCGGGAGTTCATTTACATGAAGAACGCTCTAAAAAGGAAAAAAACTTGACCTGGTTTGACCGCACAAGTGTGCTGCCTGTTTCTTGTGCGTTTCGTACAAAATGCTGAACAGGCAGGACAAACAAAATGTAAGCACAACGTCACTTATAGTAATAATACGTAACCTCACTGTTTTCACAATAGACTGACTTCCTTTTGCTGTGGTAAACGTACGAAAAATGTACAATGCCAGAACTGTTGATATCTGTTGATGGACGCTCCTTTGTATTATCTAAAACAAGCCTGAACCAAGTTATAGAGATTTTTTGCTGATCTCCAAAGTTTGTAGACTGTGCTCATTTGAGCCTGGACCACTGAAGAAGCCACATTGGCGAAACCGGCGAATAAATGTTGTAAACGGGAACTCTGCGGCTCCGGCTGTCTTACTGAGAGGTGACTGTGGTGAGAAAGATGTCGGTTAGCGTGAGGATCAGTCCACTCCATCAACTAGTATACTAGTTATCCAACTTTTGGATACTGACCAGTAAAACCACGTGCATGGGGTGTGACTCTCATGGCGGCCTTTTCTTGACCAAAGTGCCCGGGCAGAGCTTAGTCCTGCTTTACAAAAACGAATTCTTCATTCCTGTTGTTCCATTTGGGAGGTTGTTTGTTTTGAGTCAGAAGATAATTTAACGAAATTCTAGCCTATCATACGGCTCCCCCCGGTGCCCATGGTTATATTGCACGGTTTCGTAGTCCACACACCTGACAGCATTTTGAAAGTATCAACAGATAAACAAACAAAACACTGCTGCATATTTTTAAAGTATTATTGTTTTAAAACCTTCAAAATGACTTCTGCCGTTCTTTGTTACATTGTAATATATTCTCCATGTTTTCATGACTCAAAGGTTAGCTTCTTTTCCCAGAAAATTAGTCTGCCTCTTGCAGAAAAACAAAATGTCATCTTCAGCACGTCATATGGCGCCATCGCTCCAAATATGGGCAAAGATATCCTCACTTCTTCAGACTTATCACAGCATTATTGTCTATATGCATGCACATTGACGTTGGCTGTTGCACTGTCTGCCTGTTATCTGTACAGTACGGTCATGTACGAGCAAGCAGAACCGGTCCTGTACCCTTTCCAGAGCCCTGACAGCGGCCAAACCAGCGGGACGCCGCCCCAACCCCCTCCTGTCCATCAGGGTGGTTCCCGCGGGCGTGTCCGCCATGGCAACGGCGCATCTGATAAGTCGCAAGAAGACCAAGAAACGTCTACAGACACGTACGAAGAAGCCGAGGCGGTGAAACGTTATGCCAAGTACACGTCTGCAGGTAGCCGTCGCTTTTGTAAATGGCCTTTTTACAGTGATACATGTATCTTGCCATTTTGACAATAAGAAGACACAATATCAGTTGGAGATGGCGAATCATCACTTACTAGTACTTTTCATTACTTATTTCACCACTACAAAACTGAGACAGATATGTATTTCTCATAGACCGCACGTATCCGGGTGGAGCAAGCGGCTGCCGTGCTCTCTGTAGCTTCATCCGCTCCCACCGTAGCTGCATGGCCGCTGACTTTGCCGTGCTGCTAAGCCTAGTTGCTTTAGGATTCGCCCCTCTGACTGTCATGAATAAGGAGGTAAACACCCTTGTACCAAAACACTATTTTCAAACATCTTTATGCTGTGTCTGTTGTTCTTGTTTAGGGGGATTACAAAGATGGAACATACTGGATTAGTACTGTTTTCCTTTCGATTTTTCTGCTGATGTATGATACTCTAACTTTCGTCTTTCGAAAATAAGTCAACTGTCCGCCACTGTTGACGCCTTGAAGCGTGACCAAGACGACATGTCCACCACTGTTGACGCCTTGAAGCGCGACCAAGACGACATGTCCACCACTGTTGACGCCTTGAATCGCAACCAAGACATGTCCACCACTATTGACGCCTTGAAGCGCGACCAAGACGGCATGTCCGCCACTGTTGACGCCTTGAAGCGCGACCAAGACGACGTCCACCACTGTTGACGCCTTGAAGCGTGACCAAGACGACATGTTCACCACTGGTTGACGCCTTGAAGCGCGAGCAAGACGACATATCCACCACTGTTGACGCCTTGAATCGCAAGCAAGACGACATGTCCACCACTGTTGACGCCCTGAATCGCATCCAAGACGACATGTCCACCAGTTTTGACGCCTTGAAGCGCGACCAAGACGACATGTCCACCACTGTTGACGCCCTGAATCGCATCCAAGACGACATGTCCACCACTTTTGACGCCTGAAGCGCGACCAAGACGACATGTCCACTTCTGCTGACGCCTTGAAGCGAGACCAAACCGCCGCCTTGGAGCAGCGTCTTCACGAGATGAGTAAGACGCTGAGTTAGTTGCCATGTGTTCTATTTGTGATAGTGTGATTTGCCAACATCATAATAACGGAAGGGCAAAGTTTTGGGCACTGACAATCATAATTCCATTGCATGTAGTTCGTATGGCTCCAGGATGATTTGCATCAATGACCATGTCCTTACCAAAGTTTCGGCTGATTTCAATGAAAGTTTATTGACATTGTGTCATGTATTTAACAGAGTATATTGATGTCATTGACTCAATGTTTTTCAGCTTGTCCTAAAGGTTACGCAGAGTTCCGAGGAATCTGCTACAAGGCCTTCGACACACACAAGACCTTCGGCGATGCGGCCGCGGTCTGTGTTGAAGACGGCGGCACCCTCGCCATGCCCCGAGACGCTGAGACCAACGACTTCCTGATCTCCTTGTACAAGTCAGTTAGCAAGTGGCCCTTCTGGATCGGCCTGCACGATCGGCGCGAAGAGGGAAGCTTTGAGTGGGTGGATGGTTCTGTACTTGGGACGTACAGCTCCTGGGGTCCGGGAGAACCGAACAACGGTTGGGGCAACAACGCTTGGAGCAACGAAGATTGCGTTTCTTACTCCGCATCCCGGAACGACAAGTGGTACGACTACCGATGCCACATGCCACGTCTCTTCATCTGCCAGGCTGTACCAGGTATTTATAAAGGTACCGTTTCCTGAAACCTTTCTGTCTAGTGAACATGCCACAGCTTAAGTATCCATTACACGGAGTGCATTAGACTATCATAACATCCATGAAATATACAGATATCAAACATGCAAATGAGGGACTGATTTGCATATTTCAAACAAAAATTGCAAAAGCCTTTAATGCAAAAATGATGGGAATCTTATAGTTGTGACATGTGGAAGTTAGTTGAAGATGAACATTCCATGCATAAATTAATTCATGGAGGTACTCTAGTTAGTATTGCCAGTTAGTATTGTTATAGACACATCACTCATCCCTGCCATTTCTGTTCATGTTTTCCAGGACGTCCGTAGGTGTCAGGCGGAACTCTCACCACCACTGTACAGCGGCTCTCCGGCAATCCGCAGTAAAACTGACCTACAAAACGTGAAACTTGGAATTATAGCAACAGAGGAAATCAGCACGTTGTTTTATGAGTACGTTTAAGAGTGTGTCGAGTAGAAAACTGATGGAAGAAATAGTGAATGGGCACCAAAGCGATGGATCACGTAATGTACAGTGGTAGACACGCCTGAGTTTTCATACAGAGAAAATGTTTCTTGAAATATGCACGTAGCAATTTTTAAACATAGAAAATATTCTAGAAGCTGGAAAGCTGCTGGCTTGGCTGTATCAAACCCATCGCCTGTTGTTGGAGCGTTTCATACAAAAGCTGAACAGACAGGTTTAACAACTTCACTTATACTAATAAAGCGTTACCTCACTGTTTTCACAATAGACGGACTTTCTTTTGTTGTTGTAAAAGAGCACAGTGCCAGAACTGCTGGTATTTATTGATGGAAGGTCCTTTGTAACAAGACTGAACCAAGTTATAGAGATTTTTTTGCTGTTCTCCGATGTTTGTAGACTGTGCTCATTTGAGCCTGGACCACTGAAGAAGCCAGATTGGTGAAACCGGTTTGTGTGACAGACTGAATAAAAGTTATAAACGGCAACTCTGCGGCTCCGGCTGTCTTACTGAGGGGTGACTTTGTTGAGAAAGATGTCGGTTAGCGTGAGGATCAGTCTGCAATGTCTCCAGAAAAATAACACGGGGATTCAATTACTACATTATGAGTTCTCCCGTACAAACCTTTTTGATGTTTCTCCCTCCCAGCCCAGATTAACTCCTTTTTCTAGAAAATTAGTCTGCCACTTGCAGAAAAACAAAATGCCACTTGTATCACCTAATGCCACGTCATCCCTCCAGATGAATATAAATATGGCCTGTTGTTGTTGTTTGTGTTAAATCGGTATGTTTTGTATTATCATTGTGGAACTCTGGTATCTTAAGGCCTCATCAATTCAATTTCGTGGTTCTTGGCCCAAAAAATATATTCTGGTTATGCTGAACTGAAAGAAAAACATAGCGTACAGACATGTGTGTGTGTTAATGTGTATGTGTGAATATACACTGTGCGGCTTATGTGTGTGCGCACATGATTGTGTGTGTTAAATTCATGTGTATGTATACGTGTGCATATACACTGCATGCATGTGTGTGAACTATGTGGCACTGTGCATACATGCATGTATATGTGTGTCTAAGCATCTGTGTATAAGCACATTGTGTGTGTGTATGTGAATATAGGCATGTGTGTGCAGGTGTGTATAGGCTTGAAACGTAGTACGAGAGGAACACAAATAGATATCAATTATGCAAATCATGACTAAATTTGCATAATTGATTAGAAAACCAGGTAAATTGTGCTGATAAGAGCCTTCTTTGTACATCATTTGCATTGAGACAAACGTACTTGGCGAAGATCGTGGTTAAGCTTATATTGAAAAGAAAGATAGTATACGGCAATTGCTGCGCTGTTCACTGACGTTCATGATACCTGTCAATCACTGTTATAAAAATTTACATGATCATATGACTGAAATTAAACGTTATGAAAACAAACTCTGAAATTCCCTGTTTCTAATGTTGTTACAGTTGGGAGGAATATAAGTTAATACAGCACATAGTGAGAATTTTACGTGTTTTACCCAAAATTTCAGGAAGGGTTTGCAACGTATCCAGAAAAACACGCGGATTTAATGACTACATCAACACTTAAGAGTTTTCACGTACAAACTTTTCTATGTTTCTCCGTCTCAGTCCAGATTAACTTCTTATCCCAGAAGATGTCTGCCACTCGCAGAAAAACAAAAGGCCATTCGTACCACCTGATGCCACGTCATCCCTCCAAATAAAGGCAAATGTGGTCTTACGTCATCAGACTAATCAAGGTATTACTTGGTATATTCATGTCTTTCACATTTATGCACTGCACGACACAACATAAAATTATTATGATAAAATATATACTTATTTCTACAGTTTTATAGCAAAATCTGTCAGATAATGTACAGGGATGCATGAATCAAATTCATTCTACGAGTTTACCCAAATCAGTTTAACAATATATTCACATTCTCCTTGTCGACCCTGACGTTCTGACATGTAAAAGACGCCACCTGACACCTCTTAGCAAAACTGCAGCGCTAAGCATGGGATTGTCACTTGGGTGTTGCTTGGGTGAAGACGCCAAGATAATGAAAATTTATTGTAGAAAATCTGTAAAGGTATGCGTTAAAGTAAAACTCTTATGTGTGATTACTGTCTACGTGTTTGACGAAGACCGAAAATTTCAGTGGAAGAAAATAAACACAACTGTTTTTCTCTTATGGGTGAATATAGATGCATGCAATGCATTTGATAGGTTTGCAAACATGATGAAAAAGGTAGAAAGTCTTTCAAATTTGTTTTCGATACCTCTCTTTCAATATGCAACAAACAAACAAAGAAAACGATTACGTGTGTATCTGATTTGTCTGGAAACGTGCGTTGTTTGATACCCACGGTTTTCTTTCATCTTTGGTTTCTAATTTCTTCATATTTCACATTATGTTCGGACCTCGCCTGACGCAGGGCGTGTATTTTTGCTGTGCTGAAACCTGACAAGTCGCACCATGCCGGGAGGGCAACAGCAGTCCCAAACTGGTGACACAGGTAAATGTATTTTTCAAAATATCTTCTCTCTACATATATCAGCAGGAGAGAGGATTTCTCTAAAAATCCACGTAGTGACAACTCTAAGGTTTAAAATTACTTAGTGCCGGCTATTCTATATTTATGACAGTATTTTCTCTAGGGGGGGGGGGGGGGGTAAGGGGACAACCTCGCCATATGCGGAATGGTATAATGAGGGGTAAATCCGCCATTTCTTACTGTGAAGTAAATCCCCGTTACATAAGGAGCATCGGGCGTTAAGTTCCTCCTTAGTCCCGGCTCACTCGAGAAGAGTAGGGACATTTCGCTGAAAATATAACCAGTTGGGAACGCAGCATCGCTGTTAAAGATGGAACGTACAATCAAAAGCCATGCAATGCATGAAATATTGTAATATCGCACAATTTAAGGTAACCACGATGATCAAGTAATGTTTATCTCCCAGGAGTATGTTTCCCCGAATCCCGGAGTACTTTCGCTAACCAGTCACTAAGTTGAATGCTACGCGATCACCTAGTCATCATAAGATTTCCTCTACGACACAATTACTCGAGTATGAAGAACGATTTTTGGAAGGTGCAATGT
>NC_049988.1:21767243-21773205 GCF_000003815.2 Branchiostoma floridae
TCAACTTTATACTTTTGCGTGTGGTTAATTTGGAAATTTCTCGCAGGTACCACACCCATGCAGCAGACTGATTGGCAGGCACGTGCGGACGCCGCTGCGAGTGAACCCAACCCAATACACGCGTCCGGAGAAGGTAGAATTTTTTTTCAAGCCCGCCCATAGAATAATGTTTTTGTCTCGCTTTGATACGTTTTACTGTATGAAGTGTAACTTATGTCACTTTCCTCCAGATACCACAAGTGTACCCATGCAGCAGCCGCAGACTGAGTGGCGGTCCATTGCCGACGCCGCTGCAAGCATACCCAACGCTTTGTACGTCTCAAGAGCAGGTAAAAGTTTGAACTCCTGCGGTCCGTGTCTTGCTGTGTCTGGTCACAGGCATCGCACGATTGCATTATTGAGAAAGTCATGCGGGTGTCGTATAAAATCCCATCGGGCTGCGGATTCGTCCCCCGTACGTGCCAGTTCGGGCGCCGCGCCTGCCCTGTTCAGCCTGAAAGTTTTAAGAAATACGTGGCGGACGTAGCCTCCAAAAAAGTACGGACAAATTGCACGTACGGCGGGTTGTGCCCCAAAAAACGGCGTTGGGCTGTAACAAATTTGGACAAATCCCACGTTTGTGTTAAAAACTACAGTTTAGCTTTATAAAAAGTATACACTGTTTTCTAAGCTATTGTTTTGTAACAGACAGCACGTATACGGGAGGAGCAAGGCGCCGTGCTTTCTGTAGCTTCATCCACTCCCACCGCAGCTGCATCGCCGCCGGCATTGCCGTGCTGCTTAGCCTGGTCGCTGTGGGACTCTCCCCTCTGACGTTCATCAATAAAGAGGTAAACGCTCTTGTCGCTCGTTTAGTGTTGACTAAGTATATCACACAATAAATTTTTGCTTTGTTATCTTTTATTACGTCTTGTATTCTGAACTAAATGGTAGAATATACGATTATACGTTTGCAGGTGGTATCTGAACTGTCCACCACTGTTGACGTCTTGAAGCAAGACCGAGATGAAATGCGCCAACTATCCGCCACTGTTGACGCCTTGAGGCGTGACCAAGACAACATGTCCACAACTGTTGACGCCTTGAAGCGCGACCAAGACGACATGCACCAACTGTCCGCCACTGTTGACGCCTTGAAGCGTGACCAAGACGTCATGTCTACCACTGTTGACGCCTTGAAGCGTTACCAAGACATGTCCACAACTGTTGACGCCTTGAAACTCGGCCTGGACAAGGAGCGAAGCCGAATCGCCGCCTTGGAGCAGCGTCTTCACGAGATGCGTAAGACGCCAGGTACTAGTAAGTTGGGTTTTCCTTCTGATGTGTATTGCTTGTGATGGTGTATTGAACAATATCGTTTGTTTAGAAACTTGAAAACCTGTGGTATTATCATTATCCTATCAAACGATATAATTTTCCTTATCAATATTTCATGTGCAGGTGTTTTTTTCATTAATGGATAAAGTACATCTTCTTTCTACCAACACATTTAATGTACTTACATCTCTTGTTACATGCCAGATGTCATATTTGAACAATGTCATAGTGTTTTACTGTCTCGTTTTGGTTATTAGTTATGCTGGTATCAAAGGAAAGTACACAACCTAATGTGGAGATATTTTGATCTTGTGACGTAAATGTAATGATTTATTAGTGATGGAATTCTGGAACATCTTTAAGGTCACAAGTGTCTATTCCTTCGGTTCAGTTGACCAATGTTTTTTTCCAGCATCTTGTCCTGAAGGTTACGCAGTGTTCCGTGGAATCTGCTACAAGGCCTTCAATACTCCAAAGACCTTCAGCGATGCGGCCGCGGCCTGTGGTGAAGACGGCGGCACCCTCGCCATGCCCCGAGACGCTGAGACCAACGCCTTCCTGATCTCCCTGCACAATGCCGTGAGTGACAAGACGAAATTCTGGTTCGGCCTGCACGATCGGCGCGAAGAGGGACGTTTTGAGTGGGTGGATGGTTCTGCACTTGGGACCTACAGCTTCTGGGCTCCGCATGAACCAAACAACTTTGGGGGCAGAGAGGATTGCGTTATTTACAGATCATCATTTAAAGAAGAGTGGAACGACGCACCATGCATCGATACGAATCGCTTCATATGCCAGGCTGCCCCAGGTACTGGCTATAACGTCCCATTTCCTGGTAAACATACCACAGCTTAATATTCATCAGACTAAGCTCATGACACCATTAATGCTCTTGTTATAAAACATTTCAAAGCAGATCGATCACTCCACATCTCATCCCGGCCATTTCTGTTCATGTTTTCCAGGACGTCCATAGGCGACAGGCGGAACTCTCGCCACCATTGTCCAGCGGCTGTCCGGCAATCCGCAGTGAGACTAACCTGTAACACGTTAAGTATGCTAACGTGTAACACGTTAAGTAAGGAATTGTACCGATGGATCCAAACAGCACGTTTTATGAATTTTCTTAAGAGGTGGTCAATTAGTAAAATAACACATGAGAATAGCGAATACGCACCAAAACAATGATGCAATATCTGTGCAAAGATAGACACGCCTCAGCTCATATATATATAGAGAGAATGTACACATCTTTTTGCACATAGCCATTTTTTACATAGAAAACATGCTAATTAGCGGAAAGCTCCTGGTTTGGTCGTATGAAAGCCATTACCCTTTTTTGTGATGTTTCCTGCAAAAGGCTGAACAGACAGGACAGACAAAATGCGGTAAAAAAAATTCACTCATTTCACACGTTATGTTACTTCATATTTACAGTAGGCTGTCGTGACTAAACGATAGATGTTCCATTTTTGTTCTCCTGCATCTTCTCCTTTTCCTGTGACTTTTTTAACAGGACGAATGCGCGCGGATAATCAAATCCACATGACAAAAGTGGACGAAAATTTGCCAGAAATGCAGTATTTATTGGGGGGACGTTCCTTTGCTATAGGCCTTAACCAAGTTATAGAGATTTTCTTGTCGTTCTCCCAAGTTTGTAGACTGTGCTCATTTGAGCCTGGACCACTGAAGAAGCCACATTGGTGAAACCGGTCTGTGTGACAGACTGAATAAAAGTTGTAAGCTGGAACTCTGCGGCTCCGGCTGTCTTACTGAGGGTGACTGTGGTGAGAAAGTTGTCGGTTAGCGTGAGGATCAGTCCACTCCATATATGCTAGTTATCCAGATTTGGACAATGACCATTAAAACCTCATGAGGCATGAAGGTGCAGCGCTTACAATGTGTTAGCGGTTGAGCTGAGTGTGAGTTATGCTAGTAGATTAGCATGGCTATATTACAGCACAGCCTACAGGGCGTGATGTACCCAAAACCTGTGTTCCACTCATGGCCGCCTTGTGTTACCCAAAGTGCCCAACATCACATTGCCACAAGACAGGGACCCGGCCGGGCAGCTTTAGGGAACGAAAATTCCGATATGAAAAAATGAAAAAAAAAAGAACGAAATTAATTCAACAGCATGCCTTGTGCATATTTATTGGCATATACAAACTGTAATTTTTCGTTTCCGCAAACGGCCAGACCAGGCCCTGGGTAGTAATGTGACGTAGGCCTAAGTACTACTTTACAAGAACAAATGCTTCATTCTTCAGATATAATCACCATCCACTCTGAATTTAAGTTACTTTCTCCTGGCTAAAATAAGTGGAAACATCGACAAACACATAAGAAAAACACAAAAAACCTCCATTTTTTTCGCGGAGGTAAAGACAACACCTCGGAGGTTGAATCTCTGAGTTTAAGTTGCTTACTCCCTGCTGGCTAAAGTAAGTGGAGACATAGACAGTCACACCATTTATCAGGGAGGTAAAAACAACACAAATTTAGGAGTAGTTGCTGTAGAAAGACATAACTATATGTCTCATTTCTAAACTATCATTCAGTCTCAGAAGTTCGTTGGTTTGAAACGTTGTGATCTGCAGTGCAATGACGAAGGGTCTGCAATGTCTGAATAAAAACATGGAGATTCAAAGACTACATTATGAGTTCTCACGTACGAACTTTTTCATGTTTCTACCTCTCGTCTTAGAGTAACTTCGTTTCCCAGAAAATTAGTCTGCCACTTGCAAAAAAACAAAATGCCATTCGCACCACCTGATATCGATGCCACGTCATCTCTCCAGATGAATGTTAATATGGCCTGTTGTTGTTTGTGTTTACTGGGTATGTTGTGTATTATTATTGTGGAACTCTAGTATCTTTAGGTTTCATCAATTCAATTTCGCTGTTCTTGGACCCAAAAAAGATATTCTGGTTATGCTGAACTGAAAGAACGACATAGCGTATAGCCGCGCTGTTCCTTGACGTTCATGACACATGTCAATCACTGTAGTCTAAAATGTACTCGATCATATTACTGAAGTTAAACGTTCTAAAACAAGCTCTGAATTCCTCTGTTTTAAATGCAGTTACACTTGAAATGAATGTGAGTAATTGCAGCATACAGTGCTATATTATAGTACACTTTACGTGTTTAACCCAGAATTTCAGAAAGGGTTTGTAATGTCTCCAGAAAAACACGGAGATTTAATGACTACATTTACACTTAAGAGTTTTCATGTAAAAAACAACTTTTTCATCTCTCCATTTCAGGCCAGATTAACTTCGAAAATTAGTCTCCCACTTGCAGAAAAACAAAATGCCATTCGCACCACATGATGCCACGTCATCCCTCCAAATATGGTTAGATGTGATCTTACGTCGTCAGACTAATTAAGGTATTACTTGGTATATTCATGTGTCTTACACATTTATGTACTGCACGACACAACATAAAATTATTATGATAAAATATACTTATTTCTACATGTTTATATCAAAATCTGTCAGATAATTTACAGGGATGCATGAATCAAATTCATTTCTACGAGATTTCCACGATCAGTTTAACAATATATACATATTCTCCTTGTCGACCCTGACGTTCTGACATGTAAATGACGCCACCTGACAACTCTTAGCAATACTGCAGCGCTAAGCATGGGTTTGTCACTTGGGTGATGTTTGGGTGAAGACGCCGAATGAAAACTTATTGTAGAAAATCTATAAAAGCATGAAACGTAAAATTCTTAAGTGTGTTTACTGACTACAAGTGTGACGAAGACCGAAAATTTCAGAGAAAGAAAATAAACACAACTGTTTTCTCTTATGGGTGAATATAGATGAATTCAATGCATTTGATGGGTTTTCAAACATGATGAAAAAGGTAGAAAGTCTTTCAAATTTGTTTTCGATACCTCTCTTTCAATATGCAACAACAACAAAAAACGATTACGTGTGCATCTGATTTGTCTGGAAATGTGCTTTGTTTTTCACTCGTGATTTTCTTTCATCTTTGGTTTCTAATTTCTTCTATTTCACATTGCGACTCAGACCCCGCCTGACGCAGGACGTGTATTTTTGCTGTGCAGAAACCTGACAAGTCGCACCATGCCGGGAGGGCAACAGCAGTCCCACACTGATGACACGGGTAAAAATATTTTTTAAAATATTTTCTCTCTACATATGTCAGCGGCCAATGGGATTTGTTTAAAAAATCCATGTAATGACAACACTAAGGTTTAAAATTAA
Organism: Branchiostoma floridae; assembly: GCF_000003815.2. Lineage (NCBI taxonomy): Eukaryota > Metazoa > Chordata > Leptocardii > Amphioxiformes > Branchiostomatidae > Branchiostoma > Branchiostoma floridae. The sequence goes on from NC_049988.1 coordinate 21,772,809, forward strand.
TCAGTGCCAGGCTATTCCATATTTTTATTCTTTTAAATATCATTCGGCCGAGGCATGAAGCTCGAAAGATGCACATCTATGACAGTTTTTTTGTCTACCCCTGCTTGCGGAATGGTGTAATGAGGCGTTGCATCCAACATTTCGCATGGCGAAGTAAATCCCCGTACATGGAATGCGCCAGCGCTAAAATGCCCTCTATTGTTAATTGACAAACCTCTGTAAGTAAAATAGCCCGGCTCACTTATCGAGAAGAGTAGGTGCGTCTGGCTGAAGACAACCAGTTTGGAACCCGGAATCGCTGCTCAAGATGATACGTACCATTAAAAGCCAGAAAATGTATGCCATATTATGATATCGCACAATTTAAGGTAACCACGATGATCAAACAATGTTTTTT
>NC_049988.1:21774553-21779373 GCF_000003815.2 Branchiostoma floridae
ACAAAGACTGGCGTTGGACTGTAAAAAATTGGACAAATCCAACGTTTGTCTTGAAAACTACAGTTTAGCGTTTTTAAAAGCATACACTTTTTTAAAAGCTATTGTTTTGTAACAGACCGCATGTATCAAAGTGAAGCAAGCGGCCGCGGTGCTCTCTGTAGCTTCATCCGCTCCCACCAAAGCTGCATCGCCGCCGGCATTGCCGTGCTGCTAAGCCTGGTCGCTGTTGGACTCGCCCCTCTGATGTTCATCAATAAAGAGGTAAACACCCTTGTTGCTCCTTTAGTGTTTGAATGTTTGCTTTGTTATCTTTTTATTACGTTTGTCATTCTGAAGTACGTGATAGAATATCCTGTTAAACGTTTGTAGGGGGTATCCGAATTGTTTACCGTCTTGAAACGCGACCAAGACGTCATTCGCCAACTGTCCACCACTGTTGACGCCTTAAAGCGCAACCAAGACGACATACGCCAACTGTCCACCGCTGTTGACGCCTTGAAGCGTGACCAAGACGACATGCGGCAACTGTCCACCACTGTTGACGCCTTGAAGCGCGACCAAGACGACATGTCCACCACTGTTGACGTCTTGAAGCGTGACTAAGACGACATACGACATGCGCCAACTGTCCACCACTGTTGATGCCTTAAAGCGCGACCAAGACCACATGTCTACCACTGTTAACGCCTTGAAACGCGACCAAGACGACATACGACAACAGTCCACCACCGTTGACGCCTTGAAGCGCGACCAAGATGACATGCGTCAACTCTCCGCCACTGTTGACGCCTTGAAGCGCGACCAAGACGACATGCGCCAACTGTCCGCCACTGTTGACGCCTTGAAGCGCGACCAAGACGACATGCGCCAACTGTCCGCCACTGTTGACACCTTGAAGCGCGACCTTGACAAGGAGCGAGGCCGAACCGCCGCCTTGGAGCAGCGTCTTCGCGATATGAGAAAGTCGCCAGGTAGGTTGTTTATTTAGCTGTCAAAAATTGTAATGACAATGCCAGTAGTACAATAGCAGGAAAATTTGTGACTATCATTATTTCATTAAATGAAACTATTTACCTTATCAATAATTCCTATGCCTGCGGGATATCTATCATGAATGGAGCACTTGCATTTGTTAAGTACAATAGTGGCATTCATTATCATCTTATTTACCTCACCATTAATATCCTTACATGTGCTTATGTCCCTGTTGTTATGTTTCACTAACTCATACCATTTACTAATTATGCTGGTATTGGATAAAACTAATGGGAGATATGGCCTTCTGATGCAGTAATATTCAGTGATGCAATTTTGGAACATTTTTGATATCACCAATAACTTTCCCTACGCGTGTTGCTGACTCGCTGTTTTCCAGCATCTTGTCCTACAGGTTACACAGTGTTCCGTGGAATCTGCTACAAGGCCTACGACACACGTAAGACCTGGAGCGATGCGGCCGCGGCCTGTGGTGAATACGGCGGCACCCTCGCCATGCCCCGAGACGCTGAGACCAACGCCTTCCTTATCTCCCTGCACAATGCCGTGAGCGACAGAGGCTTCTGGATCGGCCTGCACGATCGGCGCGAAGAGGGAAGCTTTGAGTGGGTGGATGGTTCTGCACTTGGGACGTACAACTCCTGGGGTCCGGGAGAACTAAACAACTATGGAGGCAACGAGGATTGCGTTCTTTACTCCGCAGTCTCATCCCGGGACGACAAGTGGGTTGAAAGGTCATGCGACTGGCCGTATCGCTTCATATGCCAGGCTGTCGCAGGTACTTCTTATAACCGTACCATTTCCTGACACCTCTCTGTCTAGTAAACATGCCACAGCTTCTGTATCCATTACACGGAGTGCATTAGACCATCATAACCTCCATGAAATATTCTTATACAGATATCAAACATGCAAATGGAGGACTGATTTGCATAATTCAAACAAAGATTGCAAAATCGTTTAATGATAAATAATGGGAATTTTATACTTGTGACATGTGTAAGTTAGTTGAAGATGAACATCCCATGCATAAATTAATTCATAGAAGTACTCTAGTTAGTATTGCTAGTTAGTATTTCTATTGTTATAAACACATCACTCCACATCTCATCCCTGCCATTTCTGTTCATGTTTTCCAGGACGTCCGTAGGTGACAGGCGAAACTCTGGCCACCACTGTACAGCGGCTCTCCGACCATCCGACTGACCAGCAAAACGTGAAACCTGGAATTATAACAACATACATGTAGGACATCAGCACATTGTTCTCTGAACCTGTTTAAAAGTCGAGTAGAAATTAACAAAAGAAATAGTGAATGTGCACCAAAGCAATGGATCACTTATTGTACAATGGTGGACGGGCCTTATTTTTCATATATATAACGGATTTACTAGCCAGGAGTTTGTTTACATGAAGCACGCTCAAGAAAGGGAACTTCTGGTTTGCCTGTTTCTTTCGCATTTCGTACAAAATGCTAAACAGACAGTACAAAGAAAACGTAAGCATAACTTCACTAATCGTAATATTACGTAAACTCTGCTGTTTCACAATAGGCAAACTTCCTTTTAATGTAGTAAAATGCAAAATGGCAGAAGTGGCCGCTTGCATTTATCAATGGAGGTTTCTTTGTAACAAGCCTGAACCAAGTTAAAGAGATTTTCTTGTCGTTCTCCGATGTTTGTAGACTGTGCTCATTTGAGTCTGGACCACTGAAGAAGCCAGATTGGTGAAACCAGTCTGTGTGACATACTGAATAAAAGTTGTAAACGAGAACTCTGCGGCTCTGGTTGTCTTACTGAGGGGTGACTGCAGTGAGAAAGATCTCGGTTAGCGTGAGGATCAGTTCGCTCTCGGTTATATTAGTTATCCAGCCTTTGGATACTGACCAGTAAAACCACATGAGGCATGAATGAGCCGTGCTGATGTGTTTGAGGTTCAGTTGAATGTGACTTATGTTAGTAGATTTGCATGGCTATATTATAGTATAGGGCGTGTTGTACCCAAAAATGTCTTCCACTCATAACGGCCTAGTTTTTTTTTTACAAAAGCGCCGGGACAGAGCCTAGTCCTGCTTTAAAAAAACAAATTCTTCATTTTTGTTCATCCATTGGGACGTTGTTTTTTTTGCGTCAGAATATGTTTTGCGTCAGAAGATGTTGTAACAAGAATCCAGCCCATCAAACGGCTCCCCCTGGCGCCCATGGTTATATTGCATCGTTTCGTAATCCACTCACCTGACAGCATTTTGAAAGTATAAATAGATAAACAAACATTGTTGCATATTTGTATTATTGTTTTAAAACCTTATAAAGGTCGTCTGCCGTTCTATGATATATTGTAATATAATTCCATAATTCTATGCCCTAAAGGTTAGCTTCTTTTACCAGAAAATTAGTCTGCCTCTCCCAGAAAAACAAAATGCCATCTTCAGCACGTCATACCGCGCCATCCCTCCAAATATGGGCAAAGATATCCTCACTTCTTCAGACTTATCACGGCAATATTGTCCATATTCATACACCTTGGTGTTGGCTGTTGTACGTTTTGCCTGTTGTCTACACAGTACGGTCATGTACGAGCAGGCAAAGCCGGTACAGTCCCCTTTCTCGCCGTCCCAACTTCCTCCTGTCCGTCAGGGTGGTTCCCGCGGGCGTGTCCGCCATGGCAACGGCACTTCTGACAAGACCCAAGAAGAGCAAGAAACGTCTACAGACACGTACGAAGAAGCCGAGGCGGAGAAACGTTATGCCGCATACACGTCTGCAGGTAGCCGTCGGTTTTGTAACTTGCCTTTTTTCAGGAATACATGTACCTTGGTATTTTGACACAATATCATGTAGAGATGGCGAATAATCACTTACTTCTCATTACTTATTTCACCACTGTAAAACTGAGACAGATGTGTATTTCTCCTAGACCGCACGTATCCGGGGGGAGCAAGCGGCCGTCGTGCTCGCTGTAGCTTCATCCGCTCCCACCGTAGCTACATGGCCTCCGGTATTGCCGTCCTGCTAAGCCTATTTGCTGTGGGATTGGCCCCTCTGTCTATCATGAACAAGGAGGTAACACTCTTGTACCACAAAGCTATTTTTAATCATCGTTATACTGTGCCTGTTGTTCTTGTTTAGTGATTACCAATATGGAACATACTGGCTTACTGCTGTTTTCCCTTCAATTTTTTCTGCTTACGTATGATACTCCGACTTTCGTCTTTAGCAAATAACTCAACTGTCCACCACTGTTGACGCCTTGAAGCGTGACCAAGACGACATGTTCATCACTGTTGACGCCTTGAAGCGTGACCAAGACGACATGTCCACCACTGTTGGCGCCTTGAAGCGCGACCAAGACGACATACACCGACTGTCCACCACTGTTGACGCCTTGAAGCGCGACCAAGACAACATGCGCCAACTGTCCACCACTGTTGACACCTTGAAGCGCGACCAAGACAACATGTCCACCTCTTCCTGTCGACGCCTTGAAGCGCGACCAAGACGACATGCGCCAGTCTGCTGCCGCTGCATGGGTGTGCCTTCCTGGTCTCCCTGCACAATGCTTTGAATGAATTTACCTCCTTCTGGATCGGCCTGCACGATCGGCGCGAAGAGGGAAGCTTTGAGTGGGCGGATGGTTCTGCACTTGGCACGTACAACGTCTGGGCTCCAGGAGAACCTAACAACTATGGGGGCAACGAAGATTGCGTTCTTTACTCCGCCGACTGGAAATACAAGTGGAACGACGTAACATGCGGCACAGCGTTTCGCTTCATCTGCCAGACTGTTCCAGGTAGGCGTATAACCGTTCTGTTTCCCGAAATCTTT
>NC_049988.1:21779604-21780230 GCF_000003815.2 Branchiostoma floridae
GTAGGTACTCTAGTTAGTATTGCTAGTGTTATAGACACATCACTCCACGTCTCATCCCTGCTAATGTTGCTTATTTTTCCAGGACGTCCATAGGCGACAGGCGGAACTCTCACCACCACTGTACAACGTCTCTTCGGCAAGCTAATCAGCTAAACGTGAAACCTGGAGTTATAGCAACAGAGGAAATCAGCACGTTGTTTTCTGAATACGTTTAAGAGTTTGTCCAGTAGAAAACTTATAGAAGAAATAGTGAAAGGGCACCAAAGAAATGGATCACTTATTGTACAGTGGTACACACGATAAGTAGTTTCTATACAAAGAAAATGCACATTTCGTAAGATATGCACATGTATGCCAATATGGCCACATATACCATATTTTTAACATAGAAAATATTCTAGAAACTGGAAAGTTCCTGGTTTTGCTGTATCAAACCCATTGCCTGTTTTTGGAGCCTTTTCTACAAAATGCTAAACAGACAAAACAAACAAAATGTAAGCACAACTTCACTAAAAGTGATAATGCGTAATTTCACTGTTTTCACAATAAACAGATTTCCTTTTGTTGTTGTAAACGAATGAAAAATACCATGCCAGAATTGCTGGTACTTATAGAGGGGATTTCCT
>NC_049988.1:21784425-21786506 GCF_000003815.2 Branchiostoma floridae
TGTACCTTGGTATTTTGACACAATATCATGTAGAGATGGCGAATAATCACTTACTTCTCATTACTTATTTCACCACTGTAAAACTGAGACAGATGTGTATTTCTCCTAGACCGCACGTATCCGGGGGGAGCAAGCGGCCGTCGTGCTCGCTGTAGCTTCATCCGCTCCCACCGTAGCTACATGGCCTCCGGTATTGCCGTCCTGCTAAGCCTATTTGCTGTGGGATTGGCCCCTCTGTCTATCATGAACAAGGAGGTAAACACTCTTGTACCACAAAGCTATTTTTAATCATCGTTATACTGTGCCTGTTGTTCTTGTTTAGTGATTACCAATATGGAACATACTGGCTTACTGCTGTTTTCCCTTCAATTTTTTCTGCTTACGTATGATACTCCGACTTTCGTCTTTAGCAAATAACTCAACTGTCCACCACTGTTGACGCCTTGAAGCGTGACCAAGACGACATGTTCATCACTGTTGACGCCTTGAAGCGTGACCAAGACGACATGTCCACCACTGTTGGCGCCTTGAAGCGCGACCAAGACGACATACACCGACTGTCCACCACTGTTGACGCCTTGAAGCGCGACCAAGACAACATGCGCCAACTGTCCACCACTGTTGACACCTTGAAGCGCGACCAAGACAACATGTCCACCTCTTCCTGTCGACGCCTTGAAGCGCGACCAAGACGACATGCGCCAGTCTGCTGCCGCTGCATGGGTGTGCCTTCCTGGTCTCCCTGCACAATGCTTTGAATGAATTTACCTCCTTCTGGATCGGCCTGCACGATCGGCGCGAAGAGGGAAGCTTTGAGTGGGCGGATGGTTCTGCACTTGGCACGTACAACGTCTGGGCTCCAGGAGAACCTAACAACTATGGGGGCAACGAAGATTGCGTTCTTTACTCCGCCGACTGGAAATACAAGTGGAACGACGTAACATGCGGCACAGCGTTTCGCTTCATCTGCCAGACTGTTCCAGGTAGGCGTATAACCGTTCTGTTTCCCGAAATCTTTCATTCAAGTGAGCGTGCCACAGCGGAAGTGTCCATTACACGGAGTGCACCGTCATAACCTCATAACCATAAAGTATTTATATACAGATATCAAACATGCAAATCAGGGACTAATTTTGCATAATTGAAACAAAAATTGCAAAATCGTTAAATGAGAAATGATGGGAATTCTATATTTGTGACATTTGTAAGTTAGTTGAAGTTGTACATTTCATGCACAAATTAATTTTATGTAGGTACTCTAGTTAGTATTGCTAGTGTTATAAACACATCACTCCACGTCTCATCCCTGCTAATGTTGCTTATTTTTCCAGGACGTCCATAGGCGACAGGCGGAACTCTCACCACCACTGTACAACGTCTCTTCGGCAAGCTAATCAGCTAAACGTGAAACCTGGAGTTATAGCAACAGAGGAAATCAGCACGTTGTTTTCTGAATACGTTTAAGAGTTTGTCCAGTAGAAAACTTATAGAAGAAATAGTGAAAGGGCACCAAAGAAATGGATCACTTATTGTACAGTGGTACACACGATAAGTAGTTTCTATACAAAGAAAATGCACATTTCGTAAGATATGCACATGTATGCCAATATGGCCACATATACCATATTTTTAACATAGAAAATATTCTAGAAACTGGAAAGTTCCTGGTTTTGCTGTATCAAACCCATTGCCTGTTTTTGGAGCCTTTTCTACAAAATGCTAAACAGACAAAACAAACAAAATGTAAGCACAACTTCACTAAAAGTGATAATGCGTAATTTCACTGTTTTCACAATAAACAGATTTCCTTTTGTTGTTGTAAACGAATGAAAAATACCATGCCAGAATTGCTGGTACTTATAGAGGGGATTTCCTTTGTAACAAGCCTGAAACAAGTTATAGAGATTTTTGCTGTTCTCCAAAGTCTTTATACTGTGCTCATTTGAGCCTGGACCACTGAAAAGCCTCATTGGTGAAACCGTTTTGTGTGACAGACTGAATAAAAGTTGTAAACGGGAACTCTGTGGCTCCGACTGTCTTACTGAGGGTGACTGTGGTGAGAAAGATGTCGGTTAGCGTGA
>NC_049988.1:21786738-21788146 GCF_000003815.2 Branchiostoma floridae
CAATGGGTGCCGGCCGGGCAGCTTTGGGGAACGAAAAGTCCGGTATAAAAGGCAACAAAAACAGAAAACAGACCAATAATAATTCAACAGCACGCCTTGTGATTATTGGCATAAACTTCATTTTTCGTTTCCGCAAACAGCCCGGCTGGGATCCGGGTAGGAAATGTGACGTAGGCATAAGTACGCAACTGCTTTACAAGAACACATCCTTCATTCTTGTTCTTCTATCAGGAGGTTAGTTGTTTTGCTTCAAACGATGTGGTGACAAAACTCTAGCCCGGCAATCGGCTTCCCCTGTCACCCAATTGTCAGATATAATCACCATCCACACTGAGCTGAAGTTACTCACTGGTGACTAAACTAAAGTAAGTGGAAACATAGACAGCATGGATAGAAACACCAAAAACAATACCTCCATTTTTCACGGAGGTAAATGGACCTTGGAGGCCTAATTTCCTGACAAACACAAATTTAGGAACTGTTGAAAACAGAATTCAATTTCTCATTTCTTAACTGTCATACAGTCTGTTCGTCAGTCTGAGCGATGGGATCTGCGGTGAGAAGAGGAAGGGTTTGCAATGTCTGAATAAAAACACGGGGATTTAATGACTACATTATGAGTTCTCACGTACCAACCTTTTCATGTTTCTACCTCCCGGCATAGATTAACTCCTTTTCCCAGAAAATTAGTCTGCCAGTTGCAGAAAAACAAAATGCCATTCTTACCACGTAATGCCACGTCATCCCTACAGGTGAATGTAAATATGGCCTGTTGTTGTTTGTGTTTACTGGGTATGTTGTGTATAATCATTGTGGAACTCTGGCATCTTTGGGCCTCATTAATTCAATTTCGTGATTCTTGGACAAAAAAAGATATTCTGGTTATGCTGAACTGAAAGAACAACATAGCGTACACGCATGTTTGTGTGTTAATGTGTATATGTTACACTGCATGTATGTGTGTGTACTATGTTTTTGGCACTGTGTGTACATGCATGTACATGCATATGTGTGTAAAAACATCTGTGTATAAGCGACTTGTGTGTGGATGTGTGAATATAGACGTGTGTGAAGGTGTGTGTATAGTATTGAAACTTAGTACGAGAGGAATAAAAATGGATATCAATCATGCAAATCATGGCCAAATTGGTGGGCATTATGACAGTGACACATGAAAAAGCAGATGATAAACTGATGTAAACTGTGCTGATAAGAGCCTTCTTGGCCTATAATTTGCATTGAGACAAAATCACTTGGCGAAGGTCGTGGTTGAACTTATGTTGGAAAGAAAGACAGGAATGGTCTACATCGTCTCCAGAAAAACACGGGGATTCAATGACTACATTAAAAGTTCTGACGTACAAAGTTTTTGATGTTTCTACTTCCCAGCACAGATTAACTCCTTTTC
>NC_049988.1:21788246-21789114 GCF_000003815.2 Branchiostoma floridae
ATAAGACAAAAGTGTCTTTTTGTTGGTGTGTTGTGTTTACCGGGTATATTGTGAATTATCAGTGTGGGGAGCACTGTTAACTTTAGGCCTCATCAATTCAACTGCAGACTAGAGTAAAACACATGCTATATTGTACTACACTATTTGTCTGTTCATGTTACCTCGGACAAGAATTTGCAAGAAATTATGAATGCTTTTTTTTCTTGGATAAAAAATATATACTGGTTATGCTTAACTAAAAAAAAAAAACGTAGCGTACATGTATGCGTGTGTGGTGTGTATGTGTGTGTGTGTGTGTGTGTGTGTGTGTGCAGCACTGTGTGTTTGTATGCCTGTGTGTATGTGTGTATGTGTACGCCTGTGTGTGTATATATACATATATAGATAGATAGATAGATAGATAGATAGATAGATAGATAGATATAGATACAGATATAGATATAGATAAAGATATAGATATAAATATACGTATGTGTGTGTGTGCGTGTGCGTGTGCGTGTGTGTGTGTGTGTGTGTGTGTGTGTGTATGTGTGTATATAGAAATCCTAAATACAGTATACGACTATTGCTGTGCTGTTCCCTGACGTTCATGACTCCTGTCAATCACTGTTATAAAAATTTACATGATCATATGACTGAAATTAAACGTTAGGAAAACAAAGACTGAAATTCCCTGTTTCTAATGTTGTTACAGTTGAAATGAATGTAAGTTATTACAGCACACAGTGCTATATTATAGTACTCTTTACGTGTTTTACCCAAAATTTCAGGAAGGGTTTGCAATGTCTCCAGAAAAACACGGAGATTTAATGACTACATTAACACTGAAGAGTTCCCACATACAAACTTTTCATGTTTCTCCCTCTCA
>NC_049988.1:21789214-21796563 GCF_000003815.2 Branchiostoma floridae
TCTGCCACTTGCAGAAAAAAAAATGCCATTCGCACCACCTAATGCCACGTCATACCTCAAAATAAAGGGAACTGTGGTCTTACGTCATCAGACTAATCAAGGTATTACTTGGTATATTCATGTCTGTCACATTTATGGTCTCATTACACAATTAGATCGCCCCATTGAATTCAATGCTTTAACACACAACTTCTATGTCCGCAAATCCAATTAAAACACAGTCTATTTGGAGATGTTTTGCTTTCTAATGTAAGCACACACGTTTGTTAGACAATAAAGAAAATTTCACCCAAATCTAGCCGACGTAACGATTTCTATCACATTTCAAAATGCACCTAGCCGCTATCCGCTAGAGGTCGTCTTCAATACCCGGAACCTGACCGGAGCACTCAGTATAAATAAATGTAAACGTCCGAGGATCGATCGGGTCACGAAACTTTCGTGCATGATCATGCCAGTAATACACAAGCTTTCATCTAAATTCCTATTCATATCAGTTATGGTTTATTAATGGGAATTTATGGTCCACCTAAAACAACGCTTTGCGGGCCAGATTCCTTTAGACTCTACACTCGGAGTAATACAGGAATGATACCTTATGCACTGCAAGACACGACACGAATTATTATGATAAGATATACTTATTTTTACATTTTTATAGCAAAATCTGTCAGATAATGTACAGGGATGTATGAATCAAATTCATTCTACGAGTTTACCCAAATCAGTTTAACAATATATACATATTCTCCTTGTCGATCCTGACGTTCTGACATGTAAAAGACGCCACCTGACACCTCTTAGCAAAACTGCAGCGCTAAGCATGGGATTGTCACTTAGGTGTTACTTGGGTGAAGACGCCAAATGAAAATTTATTGTAGAAAATATGTTAAGGTATGCGTTAACGTAAATTATGTGTGATTACGTCTTATGTGTGATTACTGTCTACGTGTGTGACGAAGACCGAAAATTTCAGAGGAAGAAAATAAACACAACTGTTTTTCTCTTATGGGTGAATATAGATGAATTCAATGCATTTGATGGGTTTTCAAACATGATGAAAAAGGTAGAAAGTCTTTCAAATTTGTTTTCGATACCTCTCTTTACATATGCAACAAAGAAAACAATTACGTGTCTATCTGATTTGTCTGGGAACGTGCTTTGTTTGCCACCCATAATTTTCTTTCATCTTTGGTCTCTAATTTCTTCATATTTCACATTGCATCTCGGACCCCGCCTGACGCAGGGCGTGTTTTTTTGCTGTGCAGAAACCTGACAAGTCGCACCATGCCGAGAGGGCAACAGCAGTCCCAAACTGGCGACACAGGTAAATAAGTTTTTATAATATTTTCTTTCTACCTATGTCAGCGGCCAATGGGATTTGTTTCAAAATCTATGTAATGACAACACTAAGGTTTGAAATTACCCAGTGCCGTGCAATTGTATATGTTCATTCTTCTAAATAGCATTTGGTCGAGGCATGAAGCCTGGAGGATGCATTTTTATGGCAGTATTTTCTATATCCCGCGGGGGGGGGGGGGCACAAGTAGTAGGGGCAGGTATATAGGGGGACTACCTCGCCATATGGATCAAGTGCGAACCCCGCTTGGGGTATGGTGTAATGAGGGGTGATTTTCCGATGGTGAAGTAAATCCCCGTGAATAGGAAGTGTCGGGCGTTAAGTTCGTCCTCAGTCGTCAAACCTCTGCACGTGAAAGAACCCGGCTCACTTATCGAGAAGAGTTGGTGTGTTTGGCTGAAAACATAACCGGTTTTGAACCCAGCATCGCTGTTCAAGATGGAACGTACAATCAAAAGCCATACAATGCATGAAATATTGTGATATCGCACAATTTAACCACGATGATCAAGGAATGTTTTTTTCTCTCTTGAATATAAGATTTTTCGAACCCAGATTCTAATTTCAAACCTTGTCGCTACGTTTACTGTGATGTCATCACAGGTCATATTTGGATTTCCATGCGACAAAAACAAATTGAGTCTGAAGAATGGCTGCCTGATAGTGCGATGTACAATAACTGGAGAAGGATGTCCATTTGCCACAGATGCACTGGTATACTAAATAAAATGATACTACCATAGTTACTGGATATACATTTGTTCAAATCATGTTGTATATTGCTTCATTAAACTCTTGAAGTGACAGTCTCCTTAATTCATACCGCCGGCGCCATTTTAATTTTGTAATTTTTCTCCAGATACCACACCCATGCAGCGGCAGCAGACTGATTTTCAGGCACGTGCCGACGCCGCTGCGAGTGTGCCCAACCCTATGTACGCCTCCGGAGCAGGTAAATCGTTTTTTTAAGTCTGCTTACGGCGTCCTGTTCTTGTCTCACTTTTATACGTACATTTTTTCCTATATCTGGAGTGTGTTTAATTTTATGATTTTCCCCCAGACACCACACCCGTGCAGCAGCCGCAGACTGATTGGCAGTCCATTGCGGATGCCGCTGCGAGTATACCCAACGCTTTGTACGTCTCCAGAGCAGGTAAAACTTTGTAATTTGGCCTCATATTCGTCGTAGGATTGCCGTAAGATCACAAGCTGATTACAAGTTTTGTACCAAAATCAACTGTCTTGTTGCGAAAGGACTGCCGTAGAAGCTTGCCTCCGGTTGATTCTGTCATAGACTGTTGATAACTCTACGACATTAAAATCTTATAACAACCTTCGACGGATGTGACTGCGTTGCTATGATACAAACTCGACTTTAATACAGACAAATATGATTTCCGGGAGTCAGCAATTACAAAATTTAAACAAACGGGGCAAAGTTAAAAGAGCACATCATGCAATGATCAAAACTGACATTTTGGTAGACTGCTTCGTTTGAAGAACAATGTTTAGTGACCCGTATCAGTTTTATTGTATGAGCCCTGAAAGATTAGCTCAATCTGCGCTAAAGGTCATCGCAATAAGCCAATCAATGTTGTTTAGTTGTTTTAAAGAGGCAATTCTAATATAGACAAAATCGGTCAGCTCTTCGTATGTTAAATAAATAGAAATAAATAAATAGATTGCTTATCATGGAAGCTCATCTGTGTTGGTAGTAATCATAGTACAGTACTTTAGTAGTATGAAATAGATTGCTTAGTGAATTACCGATCGTGATTTTTATTTTCTACTATCATGTAATTTATTGTGTGTTAGTACGAACTATTCTGGATGAAAATTAAGCTATGTATGTATGTATGTAATTTCCAGCACGAAAATTGGACTTCCCCAAATTTTCGGCTGTCCATCTCAGGTCTTTCAATCATTCACAAAGACGGGAGTTGGACAGTCAAAACTTTCGTGTTCGATTTTTGCGTTGGAAATAAATTTCAAAGTTTTGAAAAATCATTCCTTGCTTTAAATCCTCTTTTCTAACAGACCGCACATATCCGGGTGAAGCAAGTGGCCGCTGTGCTCTCTGTAGCTTCATCCGCTCCAGGCTTATTTACATTGCCACGTTCATTGCCGTGCTGCTAAGCCTGATCGCTGTGGGACTCGCCCTCCTGGCGTTCATCAACAATGGGGTAAGCGCTCTTGTATCATAAAGGTCTGTTGCAAAGTAATTGCCTTTGTTCTGTTTATTGAGTCCATCAAGCCATAACTTTCTGATGTTTCATATTGTTGTTTCAACGTTTGGTCTGGCGTACGTATATACGTTTATGCGTTCGTAGGAAACATCTGAAATAACCAGCACTGTTGACGCCTTGAAGCGCGACCAGGACGACATGCCCACCACTCTTGACGACATGGGCCAACTGTCACCCACTGTTGACACCTTGAAGCGCGACCAAGACAACATGTCCACCTCTGTTCACGCTTTGAAATGTGACCAAGACGAGATGCACCAACTGTTCACCGCTGTTGACGCCTTGAAGCGCGACCAAGACAACATGTCCACCTCTGTTCAAGCTTTGAAATGCGACCAAGACGACATGCGCCAACTGTCCGCCACGGTTGACGCCTTGAAGCGCGACCAAGACGACATGCGCCAACTGTCCGCCACTGTTGACGCCTTGAAGCGCGACCAAGACGACATGCGCCAACTGTCCGCCACTGTTAACGCCTTGAAATGTGACCAAGACGACATACGCCAGCTGCCCACCACTATTGACGCCTTGAAGCGCGACCAAGACCACATACGCCAACTGTCCGCCACTTTTGACGCCTTGAAGCGCGACCAAGACGACATGTCCACTACTCTTGACGCCTTAAAGCGCGACCTGGACAAGGAGCGAGACCGAACCACCGCCTTGGAGCAGCGTCTTCACGAGATGAAAAAGTCGCCAGGTAGGTTGGTTATTTAGTTGTCAAATGGACTTTTTGTAATGGCAACGTAGCTAGTGTAATAGCAGAAAATTTTGTGACCATTATACTATAAAATATTTACCTTATCAATCATTCATATGCCTGCAGGATTTCTAGCATGAATGGAGCACGTACACGTGTGGTATTCATCATCCTCATCATCAATCATGTCCGTACATGTATATGTGCATATATGCATGTTGTTATGTTTTACGTAGTGTTTCACTAACTCATATCATTTACTAATTATACTGGTATTGAATAAAACTAATGAGAGATATGGCCTTCTGATGCAGTAAATGTAATGGCTTGTCAGTGATGGAATTCTGAAACATTTTTAATATCACCACTCTATCTTTCTCTACGCGTGTTGCTGACTCGCTGTTTTCCAGCATCTTGTCCTGAAGGTTACGCAGAGTTCCGTGGAATCTGCTACAAGGCCCACGACACAATCAAGACCTTCAGCGAAGCGGCCGCGGCCTGTGGTGAAGACGGCGGCACCCTCGCCATGCCCCGAGACGCTGAGACCAACGACTTCCTGATCTCCTTGTGCAAGTCAGTTAGCAAGTGGCCCTTCTGGATCGGCCTGCACGATCAGCGCGAAGAGGGAAGCTTTGAGTGGGTGGATGGTTCTGCACTTGGGACCTACAACAGCTGGGCTCCGGGGCAACCGGACAACTGTCATGGTAACGAAGATTGCGTTCTTTACTTCACATTCTGGAAGGACAAGTGGAACGACTTCTCATGCGACGCGCCGTATCTCTTCATATGCCAGGCTGTTCCAGGTAGGCTTATAACCGTAACATTTCTGGAAAGACATTTGTCTAGTAAACGTGCCACAGTTTAAGTATTCATTATACAGAATGCACTAGGCCATTATAACCTCCATGAAATATTTATAAACAGATATTAAACATGCAAATGAGGGACTGATTTGCATAATTCAAAAATTGCAAAATCGTTAAATGATAAATGATGGGAATCTTAGTTGTAGCATGTTTAAGTTAGTTGAAGATGGACATTCCATGCATAAAATAATTCATGGAGGTACTCTAGTTAGTATTGCTAGTTAGCATTGCTATTGTTATAAACACATCACTCCACATCTCATTCCTGCCATTTCTGTTCATGTTTTCCAGGACGTCCGTAGGCGACAGGCGGAACTCTCACCACCACTGTACAGCGGCTCTCCGGCCATCCGCAGTAAAACTGACCAGTAAAACTTGAAACCTGGAATTATAGCAACAGGTCAAATCAGCACGTTGTTTTATGAATACTTTAAAGAGTTTGTCGAGTAGAAAACTAATGGAAGAAATAGTGAATGGGCACCAAAGCAATGGATCATGTACTGTACAGTGGTAGACACGCTGAGTTTTCATACAGAGAAAATGTACATTTCGTAAGATATGCACGTAGCCATTTGTAAACATAGAAAATATTTTAGAATCTGGAAAGCTCCTGGTTTGGCTGTATCAAATCTATTGCCTGTTTCTAGAGCGTTTCCTACAAAATGCTGAACACACAGGACTAAAAAAAATGTAAGCACAACTTCACTTGTAGTAATAAAGCGTAACCTCACTGTTTTCACAATAGACGGACTTCCTTTTGTTGTTGTAAACGGACGAAGAAAACCATGCCAAAACTGCTGGTATTTATTGATGGAAGTTCATTTGTAACAAGCCTGAACCAAGTCATAGAGATTTTTTGCTGTTCTCCAAAGTTTGTAGACTGTGCTAATTTGAGCCTGGACCACTGAAGAAGCCACAAAGGCGAAACCTGTCTGTGTGACAGACTGAATAAAAGTTGTAAACGGGAATTCTGCGGCTCCGGCTGTCTCACTGAGGGGTGACTGTGGTGGGAAAGTTTTTGGTTAGCGTGAGGAACAGTCGGCTCCATACATAAATGTTATCTAACTTTTGGAAACTGTCCATTAAAACCACATGAGGCATGAAGGTGCGGCGCTTATGATGTGTGTGCGGTTGAGCTGAGTGTGAGTTATGCTAGTAGATTTGCGTGGCTATATTATAGTACCGGGCGTGATGTACACAAAACTGTGTTTCACTCATGGCCGCCTTGTCTTACCCAAACGGTGCCCAACGTCACATCGCCACAACAATGGGGGCCGGCCGGGCAGCTTTGGGGAACGAAAAGTCCGGTATAAAAGGCAACAAAAACAGAAAACAGCCCAATAATAATTCAACAGCACGCCTTGTGTATATTTATTGGCATAAACTTCAACTTTTCGTTTCCGCAAACAGCCCGGCTGGGACCCGGGTAGGAAATGTGACGTAGGCATAACTACGTAACTGCTTTACAAGAACACATCCTTCATTCTTGTTCTTCTATCAGGAGGTTAGTTGTTTTGCTTCAAACGATGTTGTGACAAAACTCTAGCCCGGCAATCGGCTTCACCTGGCATCCAATTGTCAGATATAATCACTATCCGCACTGAGCTGAAGTTACTTACTGGTGACTAAACTAAAGTAAGTGGAAACATAGACAGCATGGATAGAAACACCAAAAACAATACCTCCATTTTTCACGGAGGTAAATGGACCTTGGAGGCCTAATTTCCTGACAAACACAAATTTAGGAACTGTTGAAAACAGAATTCAATTTCTCATTTCTTAACTATCATACAGTCTGTTCCTCAGTCTGAGCGATGGGATCTGCGGGGAGAAGAGGAAGGGTTTGCAATGTCTGAATAAAAACACGGGGAATTAATGACTACATTATGAGTTCTCACGTACCAACCTTTTCATGTTTCTACCTCCCGGCATAGATTAACTCATTTTCCCAGAAAATTAGTCTGCCACTTGGAGAAAAACAAAATGCCATTCGCACCACGTAATGCCACGTCATCCCTACAGGTGAATGTAAATGTGGCCTGTTGTTGTTTGTGTTTACTGGGTATGTTGTGTATCATTATTGTGGAACTCTGGTATCTTTGGGCCTCATTAATTCAATTTCGTGGTTCTTGGACAAAAAAAGATATTCTGGTTATGGTGAACTGAAAGAACAACAT
>NC_049988.1:21796924-21806583 GCF_000003815.2 Branchiostoma floridae
GAACTTATGTTGGAAGAAAGACAGGAATGGTCTACATCGTCTCCAGAAAAACACGGGGATTCAATGACTACATTAAAAGTTCTGACGTACAAAGTTTTTGATGTTTCTACCTCCCAGCACAGATTAACTCCTTTTCACAGAAAATTGATCTGCCACTTGCAGAAAAACAAAATGCCATTCGTACTACCTAATGCCACGTCATCCGTTTAGATAAGACAAAAGTGTCCTTTTGTTGGTGTGTTGTGTTTACCGGGTATATTGTGAATTATCAGTGTGGGGAGCACTGTTAACTTTAGGCCTCATCAATTCAACCTCAGACTAGAGTAAAACACATGCTATATTGTACTACACTATTTGTCTGTTTATGTTACCTCGGACAAGAATTTGCAAGAATGTATTAATGCTTTTTTTCTTGGATAAAAAATATATACTGGTTATGCTTAACTAAAAAAAACAACGTAGCGTACATGTATGCGTGTGTGGTGTGTATGTGTGTGTGTGTGTGTGTGTTTGTGTCTGTGTGTGTATGTGTGTGTGTTTGTGTGTGCAGCACTGTGTGTTTGTATGCCTGTGTGTATGTGTACGCCTGTGTGTGTGTGTGTATATATATATATATATATATATATATATATATATATATAGAGAGAGAGAGAGAGAGAGAGAGAAAAATAGATATAGATAAAGATATTGATTTACGTGTGTGTGTGTGTGTGTGTGTGTGTGTCTGTGTATGTGTGCATGCATGCTTGTGAGTGTGTATGGGCACAAGTGTGAAGGTGTGTGTCTGTGTCTGTGTATGTGTTTGCAGCACTGTGTGTTTGTATGCCTGTGTGTGTGTATGTGTGTATGTGTACGCATGTGTGTGTATATATACATATATATAGAGATAGATAGATAGATAGATACATAGATATAGATACAGATATAGATATAGATAAAGATATAGATATACGTGTGTGTGTGTGTGTGTGTGTGTGTGTGTGCAGGTATAGAAATCCTGCGCTGTTCCCTGACGTTCATGACACCTGTCAATCACTGTTATAAAAATTTACATGATCATATGACTGAAATTAAACGTTATGAAAACAAAGACTGAAATTCCCTGTTTCTAATGTTGTTACAGTTTAAATGAATGTAAGTTATTGCAGCATACAGTGCTATATTATAGTAAACTTTACGTGTTTTACCCAAAATTTCAGGAAGGGTTTGCAATGTCTCCAGAAAAACACGGAGATTTAATGACTACATTAACACTTAAGAGTTTTCACGTAGAAACTTTTTCATGTTTCTCCGTCTCAGCCCAGATTAACTTCTTTTCCCAGAAAATTAGTCTGCCACTTGCAGAAAAACAAAATGCCATTCGCACCACCTGATGCCACGTCATCCCTCCAAATAAAGGCAAATGTGATCTTACGTCATCAGACTAATTAAGGTATTACTTGGTATATTCATGTGTCTTTCACATTTATGCACTGCAAGACACGACATAGAATTATTATGATAAGATATACTTATTTTTACATTTTTATTGCAAAATCTGTCAGATAATGTACAGGGTTGAATGAATCAAATTCATTCTACGAGTTTACCCAAATCAGTTTAACAATATATACATATTCTCCTTGTCGACCCTGACGTTCTGACCTGTAAAAGACGCCACCTGACACCTCTTAGCAAAACTGCAGCGCTAAGCATGGGATTGTCACTTGAGTGTTGCTTGGGTGAAGACGCCAAGATAATGAAACTTTATTGTAGAAAATCTGTAAAGGTATGCGTTAAAGTAAAACTCTTATGTGTGATTACTGTCTACGTGTTTGACGAAGACCGAAAATTTCAGAGGAAGAAAATAAACACAACTGTTTTTCTCTTATTGGTGAATATAGATGAATGCAATGCATTTGATAGGTTTGCAAACATGATGAAAAAGGTAGAAAGTCTTTCAAATTTGTTTTCGATACCTCTCTTTCAATATGCAACAAACAAACAAAGAAAACGATTACGTGTGTATCTGATTTGTCTGGAAACGTGCGTTGTTTGATACCCACGTTTTTCTTTCATCTTTGGTTTCTAATTTCTTCATATTTCACATTATGTTCGTACCTCGCCTGGCGCAGGGCGTGTATTTTTGCTGTGCTGAAACCTGACAAGTCGCACCATGCCGGGAGGGCAACAGCAGTCCCAAACTGGTGACACAGGTAAATGTATTTTTCAAAATATCTTCTCTCTACATATATCAGCAGGAGAGAGGATTTCTCTAAAAATCCACGTAGTGACAACTCTAAGGTTTAAAATTACTTAGTGCCGGCTATTCTATATTTATGACAGTATTTTCTCTAGGGGGGGGGGGGTAAGGGGACAACCTCGCCATATGCGGAATGGTATAATGAGGGGTAAATCCTCCATTTCTTACTGTGAAGTAAATCCCCGTTACATAAGGAGCATCGGGCGTTAAGTTCCTCCTTAGTCGTCAAACCTCTGCACGTGAAAGGACCCGGCTCACTCGAGAAGAGTAGGGACATTTCGCTGAAAATATAACCAGTTGGGAACCCAGCATCGCTGTTAAAGATGGAACGTACAATCAAAAGCCATACAATGCATGAAATATTGTGATATCGCACAATTTAAAGTAACCACGATATGATCAAGTAATGTTTACCTCCCAGGAGAATGTTTCCCCGAATCCCGAAGTACTTTTTCTAACCAGTCACTAAGTTTACTGTTACGTCATCACCAGTCATCATGAGATTTCCTCACGAGGAAATAACTCGAGTCTGAAGAACGATTTTTGGAAGGTGAAATGTGCAGTAGCAATTTGCCACAGAGCCGCAGACGCGTTTGTGTTGTTCATTAATTGATACAATCATGTTAATTGGATATTTAAAATCTTTAAGCGACCTCAATTCTTACCGCCGGCGCCATTTTAATTATGTAATTTTCCTCCAGGCACCACACCCATACAGCCGACTGATTGGCAGGCACGTACAGACGCCGCTGCCAGTGAAACCGACCTTGTGTATGCCAATGAAGAAGGTAGAACACTTTCAAGTTCACTTACAGCGTACTGTTCTTATCTCGACTTTATACTTTTGTGTGTGGTTAATTTTGTAATTTTCTCCAGGTACCACACCCATGCAGCAGACTGATTGGCAGGCACGTGCCGACGCCACTGCGAGTGAACCCAACCCAATGCACGCGTCCGGAGAAGGTAGAATTTTTTTTCAAGCCCGCCTATAGAGTAATGTTCTTGTCTCGCTTTGATACTTTTTACTGTATGAAGTGTAACTTATGTCACTTTCCTCCAGATACCACAAGTATACCCATGCAGCAGCCGCAGACTGAGTGGCGGTCCATTGCGGACGCCGCTGCAAGCATACCCAACGCTTTGTACGTCTCAAGAGCAGGTAAAAGTTTGAACTCCTGCGGTCCGTGTCTTGCTGTGTCTGGTCACATGCATCGCACGATTGCATTATTGAGAAAGTCATGCGGGTGTCGTATAAAATCCCATCGGGCTGCGGATTCGTCCCCCATACGTGCCAGTTCGGGCGCCGCGCCTGCCCTGTTCAGCCTGAAAGTTTTAAGAAATACGTGGCGGACGTAGCCTCCAAAAAAGTACGGACAAATTGCACGTACGGCGGGTTGTGCCCCAAAAAACGGCGTTGGGCTGTAACAAATTTGGACAAATCCCACGTTTGTGTTAAAAACTACAGTTTAGCTTTATAAAAAGTATGCACTGTTTTCTAAGCTATTGTTTTGTAACAGACCGCACGTATACGGGAGGAGCAAGGCGCCGTGCTTTCTGTAGCTTCATCCACTCCCACCGCAGCTGCATCGCCGCCGGCATTGCCGTGCTGCTTAGCCTGGTCGCTGTGGGACTCTCCCCTCTGACGTTCATCAATAAAGAGGTAAACGCTCTTGTCGCTCGTTTAGTGTTGACTAAGTATATCACACAATAAATTTTTGCTTTGTTATCTTTTATTACGTCTTGTATTCTGAACTAAATGGTAGAATATACGATTATACGTTTGCAGGTGGTATCTGAACTGTCCACCACTGTTGACGTCTTGAAGCAAGACCGAGATGAAATGCGCCAACTATCCGCCACTGTTGACGCTTTGAGGCGTGACCAAGACAACATGTCCACCACTGTTGACGCCTTGAAGCGCGTTCAAGACCACATGCACCAACTGTCCGCCACTGTTGACGCCTTGAAGCGTGACCAAGACGACATGTCTACCACTGTTGACGCCTTGAAACGCGACCAAGACGACATGTCCACCACTGTTGACGCCTTGAAACTCGGCCTGGACAAGGAGCGAAGCCGAATCGCCGCCTTGGAGCAGCGTCTTCACGAGATGCGTAAGACGCCAGGTACTAGTAAGTTGGGTTTTCCTTCTTATGTGTATTGCTTGTGATGGTGTATTGAACAATATCGTTTGTTTAGAAACTTGAAAACCTGTGGTATTATCATTATCCTATCAAACGATATAATTTTCCTTATCAATATTTCATGTGCAGGTGTTTTTTTCATTAATGGATAAAGTACATCTTCTTTCTACCAACACATTTAATGTACTTACATCTCTTGTTACATGCCAGATGTCATGTTTGAACAATGTCATAGTGTTTTACTGTCTCGTTTTGGTTATTAGTTATGCTGGTATCAGAGGAAAGTACACAACCTAATGTGGAGATATTTTGATCTTGTGACGTACATGTAATGATTTATTAGTGATGGAATTCTGGAACATCTTTAAGGTCACAAGTGTCTATTCCTTCGGTTCAGTTGACCAATGTTTTTTTCCAGCATCTTGTCCTGAAGGTTACGCAGTGTTCCGTGGAATCTGCTACAAGGCCTTCAATACTCCAAAGACCTTCAGCGATGCGGCCGCGGTCTGTGGTGAAGACGGCGGCACCCTCGCCATGCCCCGAGACGCTGGGACCAACGCCTTCCTGATCTCCCTGCACAATGCCGTGAGTGACAAGACGAAATTCTGGATCGGCCTGCACGATCGGCGCGAAGAGGGACGTTTTGAGTGGGTGGATGGTTCTGCACTTGGGACCTACAGCTTCTGGGCTCCGCATGAACCAAACAACTTTGGGGGCAGAGAGGATTGCGTTATTTACAGACCATCATTTAAAGAAGATTGGAACGACGCACCATGCATCGATACGAATCGCTTCATATGCCAGGCTGCCCCAGGTACCTGCTATAACGTCCCATTTCCTGGTAAACATACCACAGCTTAATATTCATCAGACTAAGCTCATGACACCATTAATGCTCTTGTTATAAAACATTTCAAAGCAGATCGATCACTCCACATCTCATCCCGGCCATTTCTGTTCATGTTTTCCAGGACGTCCATAGGCGACAGGCGGAACTCTCGCCACCATTGTCCAGCGGCTCTCCGGCAATCCGCAGTGAGACTAACTTGTAACACGTTAAGTATGCTAACGTGTAACACGTTAAGTAAGGAATTGTACCGATGGATCCAAACAGCACGTTTTATGAATTTTCTTAAGAGGTGGCCAATTAGTAAAATAACACATGAGAATAGCGAATACGCACCAAAACAATGATGCAATATCTGTGCAAAGATAGACACGCCTCAGCTCATATATATATATATAGAGAGAATGTACACATCTTTTTGCACATAGCCATTTTTTACATAGAAAACATGCTAATTAGCGGAAAGCTCCTGGTTTGGTCGTATGAAAGCCATTACCCTTTTTTGTGATGTTTCCTGCAAAAGGCTGAACAGACAGGACAGACAAAATGCGGTAAAAAAAAATTCACTCATTTCACACGTTATGTTACTTCATATTTACAGTAGGCTGTCGTGACTAAACGATAGATGTTCCATTTTTGTTCTCCTGCATCTTCTCCTTTTTCTGTGACTTTTTTAACAGGACGAATGCGCGCGGATAATAAAATCAACATGACTAAAGTGGACGAAAAATTGCCAGAACTGCAGTATTTATTGGTGGACGTTCCTTTGCTATAGGCCTTAACCAAGTTATAGAAATTTTCTTGTCGTTCTCCCAAGTTTGTAGACTGTGCTCATTTGAGCCTGGACCACTGAAGAAGCCACATTGGTGAAACCGGTCTGTGTGACAGACTGAATAAAAGTTGTAAGCTAGAACTCTGCGGATCCGGCTGTCTTACTGAGGGTGACTGTGGTGAGAAAGTTGTCGGTTAGCGTGAGGATCAGTCCACTCCATATATGCTAGTTATCCAGATTTGGACAATGACCATTAAAACCTCATGAGGCATGAAGGTGCAGCGCTTACAATGTGTTAGCGGTTGAGCTGAGTGTGAGTTATGCTAGTAGATTAGCATGGCTATATTACAGCACAGCCTACAGGGCGTGATGTACCAAAAACCTGTGTTCCACTCATGGCCGCCTTGTGTTATCCAAAGTGCCCAACATCACATTGCCACAAGACAGGGACCCGGCCGGGCAGCTTTAGGGAACGAAAATTCCGATATGAAAAAATGAAAAAAAAAGAACGAAATTAATTCAACAGCATGCCTTGTGCATATTTATTGGCATATACAAACTGTAATTTTTCGTTTCCGCAAACGGCCAGACCGGGCCCCGGGTAGTAATATGACGTAGGCCTAAGTACTACTTTACAAGAACAAATGCTTCATTCTTCAGATATAATCACCATCCACTCTGAATTTAAGTTACTTTCTCCTGGCTAAAATAAGTGGAAACATCGACAAACACATAAGAAAAACAATACCTCCATTTTTTTCGCGGAGGTAAAGACAACACCTCGGAGGTTGCATCTCTGAGTTTAAGTTGCTTACTCCCTGCTGGCTAAAGTAAGTGGAGACATAGACAGTCACACCATTTATCAGGGAGGTAAAAACAACACAAATTTAGGAGTAGTTGCTGTAGAAAGACATAACTATATGTCTCATTTCTAAACTATCATTCAGTCTCAGAAGTTCGTTGGTTTGAAACGTTGTGATCTGCAGTGCAATGACGAAGGGTCTGCAATGTCTGAATAAAAACATGGAGATTCAATGACTACATTATGAGTTCTCACGTACGAACTCTTTCATGTTTCTACCTCTCGTCTTAGAGTAACTTCGTTTCCCAGAAAATTAGTCTGCCACTTGCAAAAAAACAAAATGCCATTCGCACCACCTGATATCGATGCCACGTCATCTCTCCAGATGAATGTTAATATGGCCTGTTGTTGTTTGTGTTTACTGGGTATGTTGTGTATTATCATTGTGGAACTCTAGTATCTTTAGGTTTCATCAATTCAATTTCGCTGTTCTTGGACCCAAAAAAGATATTCTGGTTATGCTGAACTAAAAGAACGACATAGCGTATAGCCGCGCTGTTCCTTGACGTTCATGACACATGTCAATCACTGTAGTCTAAAATGTACTCGATCATATTACTGAAGTTAAACGTTCTAAAACAAGCTCTGAATTCCTCTGTTTGAAATGCAGTTACACTTGAAATGAATGTAAGTTATTGCAGCATATACAGTGCTATATTATAGTACACTTTACGCGTTTAGCCCAGAATTCAGAAAGGGTTTGCAATGACTACATTTACACTTAAGAGTTTTCATGTAAAAAACAAACTTTTCCATCTCTCCATTTCAGGCCAGATTAACTTCGAAAATTAGTCTCCCACTTGCAGAAAAACAAAATGCCATTCGCACCACATGATGCCACGTCATCCCTCCAAATAAGGTTAGATGTGATCTTACGTCGTCAGACTAATTAAGGTATTACTTGGTATATTCAGCGTACTGTTCTTATCTCAACTTTATACTTTTTTGTGTGGTCAATTTTGTAAATTTTCTCCAGGTACCACACCCATGCAGCAGACTGATTGGCAGGCACGTGCCGACGCCGCTGCCAGTGACCCCAACCCAATGCACGCGTCCGGAGAGGGTAGAAATTTTTTTCAAGCCCGCCTACAGAATAATGTTCTTGTCTCGCTTTGATAATTTTTACTGTATAGAGTGTAACTTATGTCATTTTCCTCCAGACACCACACCCATGCAGCAGCCGCAGACTGATTGGCGGTCCATTGCGGACGCCGCTGCGAGTATACCCAACGCTTTGTACGTCTCAAGAGCAGGTAAAAGATTAAACTCCTGCGGTCCATGTCTTGCTGTGTCTGGTCACATGACCGTACGATTGCATTATTGAGAAAGTCATGCGGGTGTCGTACAAAATGCCATCGGGCTGCGAATTCGTCCCCCGAACGTGCCAGTTGGGGCGACGCGCCTGCCCTGTACAGCCTGAAAGTTTTAAGAAATACGTGGCGGACGTAGCCTCCAAAAAAAAAGTACGGACAGATTGCACGTACGGCGGGTTGTGCCCGAAAAAAAAAAACGGCGTTGGGCTGTAACAAATTTGGACAAATCCCACGTCTGTGTTAAAAACTACAGTTTAGCTTTTTAAAAAGTATACAGTCAAACCTGCCCGAGCGACCACCTCTTCTCAGGGACCACCTGGCCATTTCGACCGCTTTTTCTCGGTCCCAATTTTTTTTCCCATTGACGTAAGCATTAGGCGACCTTTACTCAACGACCACCTGGCCAACGCGACCGCGACCGGCTCAAATTGGGACCCATAACGACCGCATCATTGTCAAAATTGAGGTTTTCACCGATTTTTTTATGATAACTAGCGTCGGTTTGCGTCGGATTTTGACTGTCATTAAGATGTTATGTTTAGAATAAAGATGACGGCGGTCAATGGGTGGGTTAACCCTATCTAGACCAGGGGGGGGGGCTAAAAGTGCCTGCGCCAACTTTGACGTCGTATAACTGGCGAACGACGTGTGCTAGGACTACGAAACTTGGTGACTTTTCCTAAAATATTGTTGGCAACAATTCTGTGAAAAAAAATTTTAGTTTGTAATTTTCGTGTTGCCATGGCAACGGGTTTCTGACAGGCATATTTCCCCAAATTTACTAATTTCAGCTTGAATTATGGGATTTCATGGTTTTATTGCTAGATCAAACTTGTTTATTAATATCATTAACATCCTGTGTAATTTTAAGTCACATTTCAAATCAAATATTCATAATTTTTGCTAATTTGATGACGTCATGGGTCAAAATCCAAGATGGCGGACAATGTCATTTTCAACGATAAATACATGTAATTTTTGCTAAAATACCGTCAAAATCTTTTATTTTCTTACAAAACACAATCACTTGATCATTTTCAGTCCATTTCTATTGGGTTTTGTGGTTATATGTGGAAAAAGTCGTATTTTAGAAAATTCATGCTTGTCGATCCAAGATGGCGGACAAATTACGTCATTTTCTGACGTCATATAGACGTCAGTGTCGTCGTCATTGGCAACAAAAGTCTTGGCAGACTTAGACACTAATAAGATAAGGTTTATAGTCATCATTTTGTTCAATACATTTATGTATAGCGGAAATTTCATATTTTGACGATTTTAGCCCAAAATATGACATTATGACGTCATAATTACGTCATATTACGTCATAACGATACCAAAAATACAGCAAATATCAAACTTCACTAGTACATCATTCCCTCCAAATTTGGTGATCGTAACCCAAGCCGTTTTGAAATTACGAAGGGGGGGTCAAAGAGAGCCCCCCCCTGGTCCCAGGAATCCCAAAAAAGCCTGGTC